>NW_027513441.1:0-262500 GCF_048772815.1 Callospermophilus lateralis
CCTCTGACTGGTGGGCCATACTATGTTCCCCCGAAATGGCCTGTCTTCTCTCAGATCTTGTTTCCTTGACCAACTCTGTGAAGATGTCAGGAAAAAGTGGTTAGCCACTACCTGTTTTCTCAGGAAGGTCCATCTTCAGAGCTCTCCTGGCATTTGGCCATCCTCACATCATTAGGTACCAAGAAAACTGACTCTGTCCTTGGTAAATCCAAACAAGTGAGCCCACTGGGACTGGGACTGGGACTGCCTCTGGGTGCCTGGCTTCTTGGATAACAAGTTCAGAGAGTTCCATCACCAAGGAAATGAGGTATGTCACATTCTTTGGAACTGAATGAGGTCACTGCCTTGGCAACCACTTTGTCCTAACAGTTGCTTCAAAGGGTAACATAAAATGGAGGTTGCCCCCGCTTCCTGTGACACTTTCATAAGGTAGAATGTATATCACCATTGGCACCCGGGAACAGCTCTCCACTCAGGCCTGGTTTGGTCCATCTTCTCCACAATAAGAAGAGAGAGATTCAGATTCAGACACATCCCTTCATCCTGACCAGGTTGTTTGCCATGGAAGATGACTTTTGCTCTCTCAGGTGCTTCATACCTGCCTACTGCTTCTCCAGGTATCATTTGTGCATGGACATTTGAGGTTCTCATCAGGTGGAAGGTCCCCAACTTTCCTGTATTGTAAGAACCACTCTGTCCTGCACTTCTGTAAAATGATTGAGGGAACAGTGTATACTTGGGGTTAAAAACAGGTTTGATATGGGTTACGAGTGATTCTGTGTGATGAATAATGGTATTGGGAACCTGCAATATTTACAAGAATATAGAGGTGAAATATAAGTAGGAAAACAGAAATCTAGGTATGATTTGAAGCCCAGAAGGGTTTTGCCCTTGATTGGGATACTTAGCTTTGAATGATGTTCTGCAAAGATGCCTCAGATAATTCGATATACAATGGCATAGGACCTTGTACATTGGATGATTGAATTTAGAAGAGAACATCCAGTCAAAAAGGGATATTCAGTAGGATTAGGAAGATAGTCTGTAGGTTTAGGAAGAAGAGTGAGTATAGGATTTGGACCAAAAGTTCTTTAGCAATAGACTTTCGGTTGTTGAGTGAATGTAAATGTCAGCACATATGAAGAGTCAGTCACTATGTTGAACTGGGAAAATATGTAGAAAAGCAGATATCAATAGAAACATTACGAAATCAGGCAAAGTATAAAGTGAGTGATAGAATTAGAAATTTTCAACAGGGTTGAGTTTGAATATATAAATTAGGAAAAAACAAATATGTAGTGACTAATAGGATTGACAATTGACAGCATTAGGCAACCTGGACATGGATTTTTTTAGAAATCCATGTTCACTTTCCATTTAGGCTTTGGTACAATCATAAGTGTGACCTTTCCATTTTTTGTCCAGAATATTACTGTGATAATGAGGTGACATGAGTATTTCTTTCACCATTTCTGGGAGTAATATATTGAAGATGTAAAATGAGAATCAGGGGTACAAAGTGGTGTAACCCTGTTTCTAGGAACATAGAGAAAAAGCATGAATAGACCATACTGTGAATAAATAATATAACTTTTTTGAACTTTAAATAATGAATTGAAATGATATCTGAAAAATTAAAGGAAATCGTATATTGATATACAATCATTCATTCTAACCAGGTATATATGTAATGGAAATATTTGTGTTTAGGTTTATCATGAAGAGTGTGTGAGTTTTGCTTCAAAATGATTATGGAAATTCAAAATAATGTGTTTGGAAAGAAGTCTCATGAAAAGACCAGTCAAGAAACCCTGACAATACATGTGTTCTGAAGCAAGAAGTGGTGAAAGTTGAAACAAATGCTTATTAATTTGTGAACTTGTGGATGAAATGTATATCCTGTGATGTGCAAAAACTGAAGAAACAATAATGTACCAGTGTCGAATACAAATGAATGACAAATTACAGATCATGTCCCATAGGAGTCTACTTGCATTGATGTTAGACTGGGTCAGTTACTGTAGAATAATTAGGATTTGTATGCACCATTCACTGAAGTTAGTTTTCAGTACTAGGAAACAAATATGTATTTCAGGTGGATGAATATTTCTGATTATAATCTTGTGAAAAGTGGATTATAAATGCACATACATGAACATGAATGAATTTAGAGAGTGTATATTAGATGCATATATTTCATATTTTGAAAAATTTGGAAAGTATATCTATATCTATATCTATATCTATACACACCCACACACACACACACACACACACACACACAAACACAAACACTCACAGACATTAAAAATACCAATATAAATGCCAATCGAAATTCATCAGTAAATATGTATCATCCACAAATGCAAAAATATTTATTTTACTGAACATGAGTTAATGTATAATGTTGTTCTACTAGGACGCTCTCCTATAGGTTGAATTTTCATTTCCAACAGCATTTAGGAGGAGTGAACTCTTCTCACAATTTGTATCTGCCAAGACAGCCACCTCACAAAAATGTACGTGTGATACCTGGTAGGATTCTATATATGCATATAAATATACATGTGTGAATAGGCTACAGAAAAGGGAAACAAGAATTCACATATTTGTTAAGTTTAAAAACACATGGAGAATATTTCAATTAAAATTTGACTAGATTTATAACTCCTACCTTATATAATGCAAATGTCAAGTCCAACTATACAACATGTCTCCTCTGAAGTACTTGTATTTCTAATGTGTTGGGTTAATTTTCTCCATTATATTAGGATGAATAGTCTGAGTCTACTAGGTATGGGTTAGTGTCAGGGATTCAGTATTTCGAATGGAAAATTGGAAAATGAATCCAATGTGTGTGTAAATATATGCTGCAAAAATATCCTCCCGCTCTCATCCAGAACAATGCCTTGACATTACCTTCACCCCAAGTAAGACACAATTAGAGGAGAAGAGTTACAAAATCAGTGAATACATATCTGGAATGGAAAATGCTCAGGAGTTCACAACCTTGGAGGTGGTAGAGGAGTTTCCAAAACTAAGGGACAGAGTAAACCCTCCACAAACATGGAGCTCTGCTGGCCTAAAAACTTTTTGAGAAACTGCCTCTGAGCTTCCACACTTGAAATATATGTTGTTTTCAGGAGATTTGGCTTCCTCTGTAGTGAGACCATCAAAGCTGGGTCTGCATCTATGTGACCTGGAGGACATGGTTTCTTATTTTCCAATGAACAAGATGAAGCAGTGCTGAATCCTCTCTTTGTAGGTAAACTGAGGCCACTGGGGACTAAGTGTCTCCTCGTGTGGACTGTGAAGCCATTTGGTCCTCCTCCACTTTTTGTGGTGTTTAGGCTGCTGCACTGTGAGTTTGGTATTTGTTTCACGAAATACTAGGAGCTAAACTGGGACACAGTGCTGGAGGGAGTTCTGTCATGTGTGGTGGGTCAGGGTCTGCAAGAGAATGCACCAACTAGGCTCCTATCTCTCACAGCTTGCCCCATTGCCCCCTTGTCCATATCAACCTGATTCTTAATTTTCCTCTGAAAACTCTCCATATAACAAGATGCCTTTACATATAAGGGTCTGCTGGCTGCACCATGTCAGTTACAAGCCATTTGGAATCCAATGGTAGATAAACATGGCCCTACCACGGATGTTTTATCAAACACCTCCCCACCACTGCTCTAGACCCACTACTCAGCAGGCTCCAAATTTCTGGCATCTCTGTTCTACACCATTTTCATGAAACTCAGTAAATCAAGGCACTGTCTGGTATACTCATGATCAGCAACAGGACATCCAATGTTTCTCCAGTGCCACCTGGTCATAGGAATTTCAAAAATTTCATGGTATTTATCTAGCCATTTTTCAAGCATGAAGTTGGAGGCACTGTGGGTTTCAGTTCATTCAGCAAACATTAAATGGTGAGGAAGCTCATTTCAATGAAATCTCTGGAGAACTCTCACAGGCATGGCTTCCCAAAGAGTGGACAAAAGGTCACATTAGGCCAGGCCCATTGAGGTCTACAATGTGAGGTCCATGTGTGTTTTGACTCTCAACTATTGCTGCCATTTCTTTAAGAATAAAATCATGTGATATCCTTGCTGAGATTCCCAGGCCTCTGTGGAAATCCACCCGGGGCCTAGGTCTCAGTTTCCAAGAGCGACTTTCATGCGTGGCCTCTTAAAATCCCAACAAAATTCATGGCAATGCTTCTCTGAGTTCAGTTCCAAAACCCAGTCTCTAAGGGGAATCACACCAGAGTTCAAGCCCACGTGGACCCAGTCATTTTTTCCAATGCCACACAAATGACCAAAATTAAAACCAAAACACTCCCACATGGCCCTCATCTTATTTCACATAGTCAATCATCTTAACCTCTGGCTGGAGGTTTCCATGAGGGGCGCAGCCCAAGACAGTGTCCAAAATCAGCTCGTTTGCCCCTCATTTGTCTAAAGTCAGGGTAGCCTGGACACCGTTTCTGTGAACCAGGAGTGAACAAATAAGCCTGCCGTTAATACTTCTGTGTTTCTCCAATTTGAGGCCTACTGATTTTAGGTATCGATTCTTTAGGTGATTTAGAGTCATGCGAAAACACAAGCACCTCTGCAGGGCTTTGAAGAACTCATTTGACCCAAAGAATCCCTATTGTCATTTGATGGAGTGCAGGAACCTAACAGAGGAAGGCAAAAGACTTCATCCACAATGAATGAAATTTTTTGCCATTTTGGTTTTGGAAGCTCACATGGGATCATTCTTAAGATCCATCAGGTGCTGAGAATCTAAGTCACAGCCACACACAGGCCCAAGAGGATGATAAAGACACATCCCTTTCCAAAGCAATTAAGCAAAGAGCCACACGTGAGGCCCATTCATTTCCATTTGAAAACTGTTTTCTTCAGGCTTCACAAAGGGGTGGCCTGAGGCAAAGACCTTCCTGACATTCAGTGCAACACAACAATAAGTAAGCAAAGGCCCAAAGCAGGGTTTCTGCACTGAGACTTTCCTGGTCACACTGATATCTGGATTTTCTGAGATGCTCGCCATTCTCTTCAGCTATCCAGGACATGGCCATGTCACAGAGCTTGGAGGTGGTACATATTTTGGACACAAATCCATGAGCCTATTTCGGAGAGTGGCCAGAATTCAGGAAGAAAACAACAACTTAGAAAGATAGCAGGTGTTGCACATCGATAAGACAAGCTGCAGTCCATTCATATATTGGGCAGGATGAATTATGGGATGATTTATACTAGACAGGACACATCCATTAATGCATTCTCTTTTCTAATGTCTACAACAACGGACACAGTGGGATACACAGAAACAGAAACACTCGCCATGTCAAATGACTTACTAGAAACTGTCCACTCCAAACCAAACAAACCGCCTTTCCTATCTATTCTGAGAACATGAGACAAAACAACAAACCCACACCCACTCCCACAAAGGCACCTCCTTCCCCCAAGTAGGTCTGTGACTATCCGGAGTGTCCTCTGACTGGTGGGCCATACTATGTTCCCCCGAAATGGCCTGTCTTCTCTCAGATCTTGTTTCCTTGACCAACTCTGTGAAGATGTCAGGAAAAAGTGGTTAGCCACTACCTGTTTTCTCAGGAAAGGTCCATCTTCAGAGCTCTCCTGGCATTTGGCCATCCTCACATCATTAGGTACCAAGAAAACTGACTCTGTTCTTGGTAAATCCAAAGAAGTGAGCCCACTGGGACTGGGACTGGGACTGCCTCTGGGTGTCTGGCTGCTTGGATACCAAGTTCAGAGAGTTCCATCACCAAGGAAATGAGGTATGTCACATTCTTTGGAACTGAATGAGGTCACTGCCTTGGCAACCACTTTGTCCTAACAGTTGCTTCAAAGAGTAACATAAAATGGAGTTTGCCCACGCTTCCTGTGACACTTTCATAAGGTAGAATGTATATCACCATTGGCACCCGGGAACAACTCTCCACTCAGGCCTGGTTTGGTCCATCTTCTCTACAAAAAGAAGAAAGAGATTCAGATTCAGACACATCCCTTCATCCTGACCAGGTTGTTTGCCATGGAAGATGACTTTTGCTCTCTCAGGTGCTTCATACCTGCCTTCAACTTCTCCAGGTATCATTTGTGCATGGACATTTGAGGTTCTCATCAGGTGGAAGGTCCCCAACATTCCTGTATTGTAAGAACCACTCTGTCCCTGCTCTTCTGTAAAATGATTGAGGGAACAGTGTGTACTTCTGGTTAAAAACAGGTTTGATTTGGGTTACGAATGATTCTGTGTGATGAATAATGGTATTGGGAACCTGCAATATTTACAAGAATATAGAGGTGAAATATAAGTAGGAAAACAGAAATCTAGGTATGATTCGAAGCCCAGAAGGGTTTTGCCCTGGATTGGGATACTTAGCTTTGAATGATGTTCTGCAAAGATGCCTCAGATAATTCGATATACAATGGCATAGGACCATGTACATTGGATGATTGAATTTAGAAGAGAACATCCAGTCAAAAAGCGATATTCAGTAGGATCAGGAAGATAGTCGGTAGGTTTAGGAAGAAGAGTGAGTATAGGATTTGGACCAAAAGTTCTTTAGCAATAGACTTTCGGTTGTTGAGTGAATGTAAATGTCAGCACATATGAAGAGTCAGTCACTATGTTGAACTGGGGAAAATATGTAGAAAAGCAGATATCAATAGAAACATTACGAAATCAGGCAAAGTATAAAGTGAGTGATAGAATTAGAAATTTTCAACAGGGTTGAGTTTGAATATATAAATTAGGAAAAAAACAAATATGTAGTCACCAATAGGATTGACAATTGACAGCATTAGGCAACCTGGACATGGATTTTTTTAGAAATCCATGTTCACTTTCCATTTAGGCTTTGGTACAATCATAAGTGTGACCTTTCCATTTTTTTGTCCAGAATATTACTGTGATAATGAGATGACATGAGTATTTCTTTCACCATTTCTGGGAGCAATATATTGAAGATGTAAAATGAGAATCAGGGGTACAAAGAGGTGTACCCTGTTTCTAGGAACATAGAGAAAAAGCATGAATAGACCATACTGTGAATAAATAATATAACTTTTTTGAACTTTAAATAATGAATAGAACTGATATCTGAAAAATTAAAGGAAATCGTATATTGATATACAATCATTCATTCCAAACAGGTATATATGTAATGGAAATATTTGTGTTTTGGTTTATCATGAAGAGTGTGTGAGTTTTGCTTCAAAATGATTATGGAAATTCAAAACAATGTGTTTGGAAAGAAGTGTCTCATGAAAAGACCAGTCAAGAAACCCTGACAATACATGTGTTCTGAAGCAAGAAGTGGTGAAAGTTGAAACAAATGCTTATTAATTTGTGAACTTGTGGATGAAATGTATATCCTGTGATGTGCAAAAACTGAAGAAACAATAATGTACCAGTGTGGAATAAAAATGAATGACAAATTACATATCATGTCCCATAGGAGTCTACTTGCATTGATGTTAGACTGGGTCAGTTAGTGTAGAATAATTAGGATTTGTATGCACCATCCACTGAAGTTAGTTTTCAGGAAACAAATATGTATTTCAGGTGGATGAATATTTCTGATTATAATCTTGTGAAAAGTGGATTATAAATCCACATACATGAACATGAATGAATTTAGAGAGTGTATATTAGACGCATATATTTCATATTTTGAAAAATTTGGAGAGTATATCTATATCTATATCTATATCTATACACACACACACACACACAACTCACAGACATTAAAAATACCAATATAAATGCCAATCGAAATTCATCAGTAAATATGTATCATCCACAAATGCAAAAATATTTATTTTACTGAACATGAGTTAATGTATAATGTTGTTCTACTAGGACGCTCTCCTATAGGTTGAATTTTCATTTCCAACAGCATTTAGGAGGAGTGAACTCTTCTCACAATTTGTATCTGCCAAGACAGCCACCTCACAAAAATGTACGTGTGATACCTGGTAGGATTCTATATATGCATATAAATATACATGTGTGAATAGGCTACAGAAAAGGGAAACAAGAATTCACATATTTGTTAAGTTTAAAAACACATGGAGAATATTTCAATTAAAATTTGACTAGATTTATAACTCCTACCTTATATAATGCAAATGTCAAGTCCAACTATACAACATGTCTCTGGAGAACCTTTGGATGTCCTGTTGTTTATCATGAGTATACTAGACAGTGCCTTGATAGACTGTGTTTCATGAAAATGATCTAGAACAGACATGCCAGTAAGTTGGTGCCTGCTGAGTAGTGTGCCTAGAGCAGTGGTGTGTATGTGTGTCATAATACATCTCTGATGTGGCCATATGGATTTGCCATTGGCTTCCAAATGGCTTGTGACAGACATGGTGAGGTCAGCAGACACTAATATGTAAGGGCGTCTTGTTATATGGAGAGGTTTCATGGCAATGTTAAGAATCAGGTTGCAATAGACAAGGGAAAAAGATATGTGGGATAGAAGCCTGGTTGGTGCATTCTCCTGCAGACCCTGACCCACCACATGTGGCAGAACTCCATCCAGCACTGTGTCCCTTTTGAACTCCTTGTATTTCGTGAAGCAAATACCAAACTCCCAATGCAGGAGAAAGAAAAACCATGAAAAAGTGGAGGATGACCAAATGGCTTCACAGCCCAGATGGGGAGAGACTTAGCACGCACTGGTCACATTTTACTTAAAAGAGAGAATTCACCACTGCTGCCTCATGTTCATTAGAAAATAAGAAACCATGTCCTCCAGGTCACATAGAATCAGACCCAGCTTTGATGGTCTCACGACAAAGGAAGCTAAAGCTCCTGAAAACAACATATATTTCAAGTGCCCAACCTCAGAGGCAGTTTATCAAGAAGTCCTTTAGGCCAGCAGAGCTCCATGTTTGTGGAGTTTTTAACCTGTCCCTTACTTATGGAAACTTCTCTACCACATCCAAGGTTGTGAACTCATGAGCATTTTCCATTCCAGTTATATATTCACAGATTTTATAACTCTTCTCCACTAATTGTGTCTTACTTGGGGCGAAGGTAATGTCAAGGCATTGTTCTGGATGAGAGAGGGAAAATATTTTGTGTAGCACATATTTGATAGACATTGGATTCTTTTTCCTATTTTCCATTCAAAATACTGAATCCCTGACACTAACACATACCCTACTAGACTCTGACTACTAATCCTAATATGATGGAGAAAAATAACCCAAATAGAACAGAAATACAAGCAGGTCAGAGGAGGCATGGTGTATTTTTGAACTTTTCTTTTGCATAATAAATGGTAGGTGTTATAAATCTAGTGAATTTTTATTTGGAATAGTTTTTCATGTGTTTTTAAAATTCACAAATATGTGAATCCCTGCCTCCCTTTCTCTCTAGCCTATACAGCACATGTATTTTTATATGTACATATTGAATCCTACCTGGTATCACACGTACATTTTTGTGAGGTTGCTGACTCGGCAGATATAAATTGTGTGAAGAGACTACCCCTCTTAAACGCTGTTGGAACTAAAAATTCAACCTATGGGTGAGCTTCCTAGTACAACAACATTATACATAATTCCATGTTCAGTAAAGTATATATTTTTGCATCAGTAGATGTTATATATTTCATTATAAATTTCATTTGGCATATATTGCTACTTTTTTATGTTTCTCTGTGTGTTTTTTTGATATATATATATATATATATATATATATATATATATATACTCTCCTGATTTATCAAAACATGAAATATATGTGTCTTATATACACTCTCTACATTCATACATTCTTTCATGTATGCATGAGGAAATATAATCAACTTTTCTCAAGATTATTATTGGAAATATTCATCCACCTGAAATACATATTTGTTTCCTTGTACTGACAACTCACTTCTGTGAATGGTGCATACAAATCCTAATAATTCTACAGTATCTGACCCAGTTTAACATCAATGCAAGTAGATTCCTATGGGACATGATGTGTATTTTGATGTTCATTTATATTCAACACTGCTACATTAATATTTCTGCAGTTTTTGCACATCATAGGATATATATTTCATCCACAAGTTCACAACTTTATAGGTATTTTTTCACTTTTAATCATTTCCTGCTTCAGAACACATGTATTCCTCCCGGTTTCTTGACTGGTCTTTTCATGAGACTTCTCTGCAAACACATTTTTTTTAAATTTCATAATCAGTTTTGAAGCAAAACTCACACACTTTTTATGATAAATCATAAAACTAATATTACCATTAGAAGCATAACTGTTTGGAATGGATGATTGTATATCAATATTAGGTTTCCTGTATATTTTCAGAAATCAATTCAATCCATTATTTAAAGTTCGAACCAGTTATATTATTTATTCACAGTATGGTCTATTCATGCATTATCTCTATATTCATAGGCACAAGGTACACCTATTTGTACCCCCAATTAATTTATACGTCTTCAAAATATTGCTTTCCTACATATTTCACCCAGTTCATCATTGTGACTGACTCTTCACATGTGCTGACATTTACATTCACTCTCTACCTGAAACCCTATTGCTAAAGAACTTTTGGTCCAAATCCTATACTCACTCTTTTATCTAAACCTACCGACTATTTTCCTAATCCTACTGAATATCCCTTTTTGACTGGATGTTCTCTTCCACATTCAATCATCCAAATTAGAAGGTCCTATGCCATAGTATATTGATTTAACTGAGACAACTGTGCAGGACATAAATCAATGCTAAGTATCCCAATCAAGGGCCCAATGCCCTTCTGGGCTTCAAAACTTACCTATATTTCTGTTTTCATACTTATATTTCACCTATATATTCTTATACATATCACAGGTTCCTAATACAAATATTCATTCCAGAGAATGATTCCTAACCCAAATTGAACATGTTATTAACCCTAACCATACACTTTTCCCTCAATCTAATTTTACAGAAGAGCAGGGACAGAGTTGGTATTACAATACAGGAATATAGGCGATCTTCCAGCTGCTGAAAACCTAAAAGGTCCATGCTGAAATGATCCTTGGAGAAGATGTAGGCAGCTATGAAGGACATGAGAGAGCAAAAGTCATCTTCCATGGCAAACAACCTGGTCAGGTTGATGGGATGTGTCTGAATTAGCCTCTCTCTTCCTAATGTAGAGAAGATGGACCAAACCATGCCTGTGTGGAGAGCTGTTCCCCGGTGCCTATGGTTGATATACCATTCTAACATATGAATGAGTCACAGCAAGTAGAGGCAGCCTCCATCTTTTGGTAACCATGTAAGCAACTGTTAAAACAAAGTGGTTTCCAAGGCAGTGACTTCATTTAGATCTTGAAGAAAGTGACATCACCTTACAGTTTTGGTAATGAAAGTCTGTGATCTTGGGATCCAGGAAACCAGGCACACAGAGTCAAACCCACTCCATGTCCCAGTGGGCTAACTTGTTTGGATTTAACAAGACAGAGTCACTCTTTCTTTGTACCTACTGATGTGAGGACAGCCAAATGCCTTTAAACTATGAAGACTGGCCTTTCCAGAGAAAGCAGGTAGTTTCTCACCATGGGCTCCTGACAACTTCACAGAGTTGGCCAAATAGACCAGATTGGAGACAGGACACGCCATTTTGGGGGAACATAGTATGGCCCACAAGTCAGAGGACACTCCGGATAGTCACAGACCTACTTGGGGAAAGGAGGTGACTTTTTGGGTGTGAGTGTGAGTTTGTGGTTTTGTCTCATGTTCTGAGAATAGTTAGGAAAGCTGGTTTGTTTGTTTTGGAGTGGACTGTGTCTAGTAAGTCCTTTGACAAGGTGAGTGTTTCTGTGTCTATATATCATACTGTGTCAGTGATTGTAGACATTAGAAAAGAGAATGCATCAATGGATGTGTCCTGTCTACGAGAAAGCTTCAAAGCATTCATCCTGTGCAATTTATGAATGGACTGCAGGTTGCCGTATGGATGGGCAACTCCTGCCATCTTTCTAAATTCCTGTTTTCTTCCTGAATTCTGGACACTCTCCAGAATACGCTCATGATTTTGTGTCCAAGATATGTACCACCTCCATCTCTGTGACATGGCCATGTACTGGATAGCTGATGGGAATGGCGAGTATCTCAGAAAACTCAGATATCAGTATGCCCAAGAAAGTCTCAGTGGAGAAACCCTGCTTTGGGCCTTTTGCTTACCTATTCTGTTGCCCTGAATGTCAGGAAGGTCTTTGCCTCAGGCCACACTTTCTGAAGATTGCAGAAAATAGTTTTCAAATGGAAAAGAATGGTCATTACCTGTGCCTCTTTGCTTAATTGCTTTGGAAATGGATGTTTCTGAATCAGCCTCTCAGCCCTATGTGAGGCTGTGGCTTAGATTCACAGCACATGATGGGTCTAAAGAAAAATCCCATGTGTGCATCCCAAACCAAAATGGACAAAAGAGCTGTCAGAGTAGTTCTTACAATACAGGAAAGTTGGGGACCTTCCACTTGATGAGAACCTCAAATGTCCATGCACAAATGATACCTGGAGAAGTTGTAGGCAGGTATGAAGCACCTGAGAGAGCAAAAGTCATCTTCCATGGCAAACAACCTGGTCAGGATGAAGGGATGTGTCTGAATCTGAATCTCTCTCTTCTTATTGTAGAGAAGATGGACCAAACCAGGACTGAGTGGAGAGCTGTTCCCGGGTGCAAATGGTTGATATACATTCTACCTTATGAAAGTGTCACAGGAAGTAGGGGCAACCTCCATCTTATGTTACCCTTGGAAGCAACTGTTAGGACAAAGTGGTTGCCAAGGCAGTGACCTCATTCAGTTCCAAAGAATGTGACATACCTCATTTCCTTGGTGATGGAACTCTCTGAACTTGGTATCCAAGAAGCCAGGCACCCAGAGGCAGTCCCAGTCCCAGTCCCAGTGGGCTCACTTGTTTGGATTCACCAAGGACAGAGTCAGTTTTCTTGGTACCTAATGATGTGAGGATGGCCAAATGCCAGGAGAGCTCTGAAGATGGACCTTTCCTGAGAAAACAGGTAGTGGCTAACCACTTTTTCCTGACATCTTCACAGAGTTGGTCAAGGAAAGAAGGTCTGAGAGAAGACAGGCCATTTCGGGGGAACATAGTATGGCCCACCAGTCAGAGGACACTCCGGATAGTCACAGACCTACTTGGGGGAAGGAGGTGCCTTTATGGGAGTGGGTGTGGGTTTGTTGTTTTGTCTCATGTTCTCAGAATAGATAGGAAAGGCGGTTTGTTTGGTTTGGAGTGGACAGTTTCTAGTAAGTCATTTGACACGGCGAGGGTTTCTGTTTCTGTGTATCCCACTGTGTCTGTTGTTGTAGACATTAGAAAAGAGAATGCATTAATGGATGTGTCCTGTCTAGTATAAATCTTCCCATAATTCATCCTGCCCAATATATGAATGGACTGCAGCTTGTCTTATCGATGTGCAACACCTGCTATCTTTCTAAGTTGTTGTTTTCTTCCTGAATTCTGGCCACTCTCCAGAATAGGCTCATGGATTTGTGTCCAAAAAATGTACCACCGCCAAGCTCTGTGACATGGCCATGTACTGGATACCTGAAGAGAATGGCGAGCATCTCAGAAAACTCAGATATCAGTGTGACCAAAAAAATCTCAGTGCAGAAACCCTGCTTTGGGTCTTTTGCTTACTTAATGTTGTGTTGCACTGAATGTCAGGAAGGTCTTTGCCTCAGGCCACCCCTTTGTGAAGCCTGAAGAAAACAGTTTTCAAATGGAAATGAATGGGCCTCACCTGTGGCTCTTTGCTTAATTGCTTTGGAAAGAGATGTGTCTTTATCAGCCTTTGGACCTGTGTGTGGCTGTGACTTAGATTCTCAGCACCTGATGGATCTTAACAATGATCCCATGTGAGCTTCCAAAACCAAAATGGCAAAAAATATCATTCATTGTGGATGAAGTTTCTTGCCTTCCTCTGTTAGGTTCCTGCACTCCATCAAATGAGAATAGGGATTCTGTGAGTCAAATGAGTTCTTCAAAGCCCTGCAGAGGTGCTTGTGTTTTCGCATGACTCTAAATCACCTAAAGAATTGATACGTAAAATCAGTAGGCCTGAAATTGGAGAAACAAAGAAGTATTAAAGGCAGGTTTATTTGTTCACTCCTGGTTCACAGAAACGGTGTTCAGGCTACCCTGACTTTAGGCAAATGAGGGGCAAAGGAGCTGATTTTGGACACTGTCTTTGGCTGCGCCCCTCATGGAAACCTCCAGCCAGAGGTTAAGATGATTGACTATATGGAATAAGATTAGGGCCATGTGGGAGTGTTTTGGTTTTGATTTTGGTCATTTGTGTGGCATTGGAAAAAATGACTGGGTACACGTGGGGTTGAACTCTGGTGTGATTCCCCTTAGAGACTGGGTTTTGGAAATGAACTCAGAGAAGCATTGCCATGAATTTTGTTGGGATTTTAAGAGGCCACGCATGAAAGTCGCTCTTGGAAACTGAGACCTAGGCCCCGGGTGGATTTCAAAAGAGGACTGGGAATCTCAGCAAGGATATCACATGATTTTATTCTTAAAGAAATGGCAGCAATAGTTGAGAGTCAAAACACACATGGACCTCACATTGTAGACCTTAATGGGCCTGGCCTAATGTGACCGTTTGTCCACTCTTTGGGAAGCCGTGCCTGTGAGAGTTCTCCAGAGATTTCATTGAAATGAGCTTCCTCACCATTTAATGTTTGCTGAATGAACTGAAACCCACAGTGCCTCCAACTTCATGCTTGAAAAATGGCTAGATAAATACCATGAAATTTTTGAAATTCTTATGACCAGGTGGCACTGGAGAAACATTGGATGTCCTGTTGCTGATCATGATTATACCAGACAGTGCCTTGACTTACTGAGTTTCATGAAAATTGTGTAGAACAGAGATGCCAGTATGTTGGAGCCTGCTGAGTAGTGGGTCTAGAGCAGTGGTGGGGAGGTGTTTGATAAAACATCCGTGGTAGGGCCATGTGGATATACCATTGGATTCCAAATGGCTTGTAACTGACATGGTGCAGCCAGCAGACCCTTATATGTAAAGGCATATTGTTATATGGAGAGTTTTCAGAGGAAAATTAAGAATCAGGTTGATATGGACAAGGGGGCAATGGGGCAAGCTGTGAGAGATAGGAGCCTAGTTGGTGCATTCTCTTGCAGACCCTGACCCACCACACGTGACAGAACTCCCTTCAGCACTGTGTCCCAGTTTAGCTCCTAGTATTTTGTGAAACAAATACCAAACTCACAGTGCAGCAGCAAAAACTCCACAAAAAGTGGAAGAGGACCAAATGGCTTCACAGTCCACACGGGGAGACACTTAGTCCCCAGTGGCCTCAGTTTACCTTCAAAGAGAGGATTCAGCACTGCTTCATCTAGTTCTTTGGAAATAAGAAACCATGTCCTCTAGGTCACATAGATGCAGACCCAGCTTTGATGGTCTCACTACAAAGGAAGCCAAATCTCATGAAAACAACATATATTTCAAGTGCAAAACTCAGTGGCAGTTTCTCAAAAAGTTTTTAGGCCAGCAGAGCTCCATGTTTTTGGAGTGTTTACCCTGTCCCTTAGTTTTGGAAACTGCTCTACCACCTCCAAGGTTGTGAACTCCTGAGCATTTTCCATTCCAGATATGTATTCACTGATTTTGTAACTCTTCTCCTCTAATTGTGTCTTACTTGTGGTGAAGGGAATGTCAAGGCATTGTTCTGGATGAGAGCACTAGGATTTTGTGCAGCATATATTTACATACACATTGGATTCATTTTCCAATTTTCCATTCGAAATACTGAATCCCTGACACTAACCCATACCTAGTAGACTCAGACTATTCATCCTAATATAATGGAGAAAATTAACCCAACACAATAGAAATACAAGCACTTCAGAGGAGACATGTTGTATTGTTGGACTTGACATTTGCATTATATAAGGTAGGAGTTATAAATCTAGTCAAATTTTAATTGAAATATTCTCCATGTGTTTTTAAACTTAACAAATATGTGAATTCTTGTTTCCCTTTTCTGTAGCCTATTCACACATGTATATTTATATGCATATATAGAATCCTACCAGGTATCACACGTACATTTTTGTGAGGTGGCTGCCTTGGCAGATACAAATTGTGAGAAGAGTTCACTCCTCATAAATGCTGTTGGAAATGAAAATTCAACCTATAGGAGAGCGTCCTAGTAGAACAACATTATACATTAACTCATGTTCAGTAAAATAAATATTTTTGCATTTGTGGATGATATATATTTACTGATGAATTCGATTGGCATTTATATTGGTACTTTTTAATGTCTGTGAGTGTTGTGTGTGTGTGTTTGTGTGTGTGTGTGTGTATATATATAGATATGGATATAGATATAGATATAGATATAGATATAGATATAGATATAGATATACTCTCCAAATTTTTCAAAATATGAAATATATGTGTCTAATATACACTCTCTAAATTCATTCATGTTCATGTATGTGGATTTATAATCCACTTTTCACAAGATTATAATCAGAAATATTCATCCACCTGAAATACATATTTGTTTCCTAGTACTGAAAACTAACTTCAGTGAATGGTGCATACAAATCCTAATTATTCTACAGTAACTGACCCAGTCTAACATCAATGCAAGTAGACTCCTATGGGACATGATATGTAATTTGTCATTCATTTGTATTCGACACTGGTACATTATTATTTCTTCAGTTTTTGAACATCATAAGATATACATTTGCCAATGCAGTGACCTCATTCAGTTCCAAAGAATGACATACCTCATTTCCTTGGTGATGGAACTCTCTGAACTTTGTATCCAAGGAGCCAGGCACCCAGAGGCAGTCCCAGGACCAGTCCCAGTGGGCTCACTTGTTTGGATTTACCAAAGATAGAGTCAGTCATTCTTGGTACCTACTGAAGTGGGATTACCAAATGCCTGGAGAGCTCTGAGTAGGGAGCTTTCCTGAGAAAGCAGGTAGTGGCTCTCCACTTTTTCCTTACAACTTTACAGAGTTGGCCAAGGAAAACAGATCTGAGAGAGGACAGGCCATTTCGGAAGAACAGAGTATGGCCACCAGTCAGAGGACACTCTGGTTAGTCATACACCTATGGGGAAGGAGGTGCCTTTTTGGGAGTGGGTGTGGGTTTGTGGTTTGTCTCATGTTCTGAAAATAGGTAGGAATGGCGGTTTGTTTGTTTTGGAGTTAACTGTTTCCGGTAAGTCATTTGAAGAGGTGAGTGTTTCCATGTCTGTGTATCCCACTGTGCCTGTGGTAGTAGACATGAGAAAAGAGAATGCAGCAATGGATGTGTCATGTCTAGTATAAAGCTTCCCAGCCTTCATCCTGCCCAATTTATGAATGGAGTGTGGCTTGCCTTATGCACGGGCAACACCTAATACCTTCCTAAGTCCCTGTTTTCTTCCTGAATTCTGGCCACTCTCTAGAATAGGCTCATGGTTATGTGTCCAAGATATGTACCAAATCCAAGGTCTTTGACATGGCCATGTACTGGATACCTGAATGGAATGCCCAGCATCTCAGAAAACTCAGATATCAGTGTGACCAGGAAAGTTTCAGTGGAGATACCCTGCTTTGGGCCTTTTGCTTACCTATTGTTCTGTTGCCCTGAATATCAGGAAGGTCTTTGTCTCATGCAACCCCTTTGTTAAGCCTGAAGAAAACAGTTTTCAAATGGAAATGAATGTGCATCTCCTCTGGCTCTTTGCTTAATTTCATTGGAAAAGGATGTGTCTGATTCAGGCCCTTTGCCCTGTTTTAGTGACTTAGATTCTCAGCACCTGATGGATGTAAAGAAAGATCCCATATGTGCATCTAAACCAAAATGGAAAAACGTTCAATCAATGTGCATGAATTATATTGCCTTCCTTTGTTAGGTTTCTGAAATCCATCATGTCAGAATAGGGATTCTTTGGGTGAAATGAGTTCTTCAAATCTCTGCAGAGGGGCTTGGCTTTTCTTATGACTCCAATTCACAAAAAGAATCTAGACCACACAGTCAGAGAGCCTCAAATTGGAGAAGCGAAGCAGTATTAAGGGCAGGCCTATTTGATCACTCCTGGTTCACAGGAAGGGTGTCCAAGCCACCCTGACATTCGGCAAATGAGGGGCAAGGGAGCTTATTTTGGACACTGTCTTGGGATGTGCCTCTCATGAAAACCTCCATCCAGATGTTATGATGAGTATCTTTATGGTAGAAGATGAGGGCCATGTAGGAGTGTTTTGGTTATAATTGTGGTCATTTGTGTGGCAGTTGGAAGAGATGACTGGGTAAACCTGGGCTTGAATTCTGCTGTGATTCCCTTTAGAGACTGAGTTCTGGAACTGACCTCAGAGAAGTATTGACATGAATTGTGTTGGGATTTTAGGAGGCCAGGAATGAGAGTTGCCATTGGAACCTGGGATCAAGGCCCAGAGTGGCTTTCCACAGAACACTGGGAATCACAGCCAGGATATTACATGATTTTATTCTGAAAGACTTGGCAGGCATAATTGAGATTCAAAACACACTTGGACCTCGCTTTGTAGACCTCAATGGGCCTGGCTTCATGTGACTTTTTGGCCACTCTTTGGGTAGACTTGCCTGTGAGAGTGCTCCAGAGATTTCCCTGAAATTAGCTTCCTCACCATTTAATGGTTCCTGAATGAATTGAAACCAACATTGCCTCCAAATGCATCTGTGAAAAAATGCTAGATAATTACCATGAAATTTTAGAAATTCCGATGACCAGCTGGCACTGGAGGACCTTTGATGTCCTGTTGATGATCATGAGTATACCAGACAGGGCCTTGATTGACTGGGTTTCATGAAAATGGTGTAGAACAGAGATGCCAGTAAGTTGGGGCCTGGTAAGTAGTGGGCCTAGAGCTGTGTTATGCAAATGTGTGATAAAACATCTGTGGTGGGGCCATGTGGATCTTCCATTGGCTTCCAAATGGCTGTGACTGACATGGTGCAACCATCACACCCATATATGTAAAGGCATATTTTTATATGGAGAGGTTTCAGAGCAATGTTCAGTATCATGTTGCTATTGTCAAGGGGGCAAGCTACTTGAGATAGAACCCTGGTTGGTGCATTCTCCTGGAGACCCTGCCAACCACACCTGACAGAACTCCCTTCAGCACTGTGTCCCATTTGAACTCGTTGTATTTCATGAAGCAAATACCAAACTCCCAGTGCAGCAGCAAGAAACACCACGAAAATTGGAGGATGACCATTGGTTTCACAGTCCACACGGGAAGACCCTTAGCCCTCAGTGGCCAATGTTTACCTACAAAAAGAGAATTCATCACTGCTGCCTCATTTTTATTTGAAAATAAGTAATCATTTCCTCCAGGTCACATAGATGCAGATCCAGCTTTGATGGTTTCACTACAAATAAAGCTAAAGCTCCTGACAACAACATATATTTCAAGTGCCCAACCTCAGAGGCAGATTCTCAAAAAGTCTTTTGGCCAGCAGAGCTCCATGTTTGTGGAGTGTTTACCCTGTCTCTTACTTTTGGAAACTCCTCTACCACCTCCAAAGATGTGAAATCTGGAGCATTTTCCATTCTAGATATGTATTCACAGATTTTCTAACTCTTCTCCTCTAATTGGGTCTTACTTGGGGCGAAGGTAATGTCAAGGCATTGTTCTGGAGGAGAGTGGGAAGATTTTTCCGTAGCATATATTTGCATACACATTGGATTCAGTGTCCTATTTTCAATTCAAAATACTGAATACCTGACTCTAACCCATACCCTACCAGACTCTGACTACTAATCCTAATATGATGGAGAAAAATAACCCATAAAGAATAGAAATACAAGCAGTTCAGAGTAGGCATGGTGTATAGATGGACTTGCCTTTTGCATGATACAGAGTTGGAGTTATAAATCTAGTCAATTGTTTGTTGAAATAGTTGTCCTTGTATCTTTAAGGTTAACAAATATGTGAATTGATGTCTCCCTTTCTCTGTATTCTTATATGCATATATAGATTCCTATCTGGTACCACACGTACATTCTTGTGAGGTGGCTGACTTGGCAGATACAAATTGTTAGAAGAGATCACTCCTACTAAACCCTGTTGGAACTGAATATTCAACCTATGGGTGAGCTTGCTAGTTGAACAGCATTATACATAAATCCATGTTCAGTAAAATGAATATTTTTAGATCTGTGGATGGTATATATTTTATAATGAATTTTGATTGACATATATATTGCTACTTTTTTGTCTGTGTGTTTGTTTTATGTATATGTATATATATGTATATATATATATATGTGTATATATATATATATAAATATATATATATACACTCTCCAGATTTTTCAAAATATGAAATATATGTGTCTTATATTCACTCCCTAAATTCATTCATGTTCATGTATGTGGATTTATAATCAACTATTCACAAGATTATTCTCAAAATATTCATCCACCTGAAATTTGCCCAATGCTCTCAAATGTCAATCCTATTTGTGACTACATATTTGTTTCTTCCTAAGATTATATTTTTAAACTCAACCCTGTTCAAAATGTCTAATCCTATCACACACTTTATACTTTGCCTGATTTTGTAATGTCTCTATTGATATATGCTTTCCTACATATTTTCCCCACTTCATCATTGTGACTGACTCTTCACTTGTGCTGACATTTACATTCACTCTCTAATCGAAATCCTATTGCTAAGAAACTTTTGTTCCAAATCTTATACTCACCCTTCTTCCTAAACTTACTGACTATCTTCCTAATGCTACAGACTATCCCTTTTTGACTGGATGTTCTCTTCTACATTCAATCATCCAAGTAAACGTGGTGCGAGCTTCAGAGGAGGAGACTACCAACAGGCTATCTCATGCAACATCAAAGGGTTTATTGGGTGTCCAGAATGCTGGGGTTCAGAGCTCACCTGAATAGAGCAGATAGCCCTGAGAATAGCTGAAGTAGAGCTTATATACTTTCCCTGGAGAGAGAAGGGAGGGAATTGTATTGATGGGTCAGGGCGAGTGGGCGGTTTGCATGCAACTGGGAGAGGGAGTACATTCTGCAATTTGGCAGCTGGGGATAGAATATTCTGGGAACAAATTTTGCAAACATTTCTCAAGATTTCAACAGTGTTCTGTTAAGCATACAGAAAAACAAGATGTGACAAGTACCTATTTTATTAATATTTCATTCCCCACTTCTTCTTCTGGCTAATTTTAATCATAAAAATGATCATTGGAGGGTGTCACATTCAATGTCTGCTAGTGGGGTATTACCATAAGTTTAACTCCTCCAATTTGAGCCTGGAGAAAAGATATTACACGGTTGAGCAAACAGGGTTTTATAGTTAGCAATAATATGAGGATTATTATTGGACCGGCCAGGGTTGATAAAAACGTAGTTAACCAGGGGGACTGTGTGAACCAAGACTCAAGCCACCCTTTTGGGCCCTCTCTCATTTGTTGATGCTCTTCAAGGTGTCTTTTAAATTTACTCATAGATTTTATTACGACTCCAGTATAGTCAGCATAAAAACAACATTCTTCCCTCAATGCAGCACAAAGCCCCCCTTCTCTAATGAAGAGGAGGTCCAACACTCAACTGTTCTGTAAAACAACTTCAGAGAGAGAGGTTAAAGTTTCATGCAAAGCCCTGAAGGAGGTTTCTAATATCTTACTTTTGCTCTATTGCTGCTTCTAATTGGGTCATCTTTTGTGTCCCATGGACAATGCCACTGGTTCCTCTGCCCACCCGTGCAGCAACTCCTATTCCTAATAGGATGGCTAAAGTGAGGGATATATGTTCCCAGTGGAACCGGTTGTATGCCCCCCCTATTTGATCTTCAAATGAACCTGCATCATGATAGAGCACTCTGGGAAACATCTGCACCATTACACAATTTATCACATATCCTGATCATTTCATGAAAACATAAACGATGTTTAAGTATATAGAATTATGCTGTTGTAGGCACTGACAAAGCAAGGCACCTAAGATAGCACTCAAGAGAGGGAAACAGTCCTATTTGGTTGCAACCGGATTCAGAGGGCATTGCTTATATTGTAATCAATTAATCCCATGAAACTCAAGTTTAGGTAGTTTCAGAATTTTGTACCCAACATATAAGGGATGGGGCTCAGAAGTTCACAGTCTTCAGAAGTTTAAAAAAGCAGTATTTGTTTCTGTTTTTCCTTCTGTTCTGGGCAAGTTAACTTTTCAAGGACACCTGGGAAGAGGAGAGCTTTTTCTTCCATTTCTTATTTTCCCCCTGCCAGCTCTTACCATGGAGCCCGGTTGGTAATTTCTTTATCTTAGAAATGTAGCCATCTCTGTGAAGCCCCAGCTGAAGGCCAGAGGACTTGTTCACATATTTTGTGAAAAACTAGTTAGGGGTTGTCTAGCTTAGAAGTACTGAGATTTTTAGCCAGTGGCCAAGTAGAACAGGGCAATATGAAAGAGAAAGTTTATCTACATTAAAGTCTTTATTGGGACTGTTTTGCTGAAAGTTCAAAACTCAGCCATGGTGAAGACTTCTGAAGAAGGTCATTTAAGACTTTTCTGTGGGCCTGGTACAGAGGGGGAAAGACGGGGAAGGTGGGGCTGAGAGCACCTCCGAGGATCTGAGAATGAGGGAAAAGAGAGATGTAAAAGAATAATGCGAAAGGGTATTGGGAATTTCCTAGCAGCAAACTTGAGCAGTAGATCAGGTAGAGCAGAGTGAAAGACGGGAGTGAGGATCCCAAAATCCTGTGAGGGACTTTAAATTTTAGTAACCTGTTTTCAGTGATGACAAAGCAACTTTAAAGGCCAATTATATTACATCTTGGATAAGGGTCTCAGGGCTCTCCTCAGCTCGTTTGAGCATTGGGTTAGCTGGTAAGAGGACCTGGTGGGACCCGGTGAGGGCACTGACAGGAGATGAGAGGAATGAGTCGGTGTAGCGGTACCTATGTACCTGCTACCTCAGAAAGGGGGCGATGGTCTGAGAACTGGTGGAGCTTTGGGTTTCTGATCTAGTTATTGGAGGGGAGAAATCAAGTTGCTGAGATGGGAGTGACATCAGAGGGTCTGGAGCAGAAGGCTGAGGATAATGATCTATTGAAGAAGCATAGTTCAGGATGTGAGTGAGGGAGGGAAAAGGCTTCCACATAGGGGAATTTCCTTTCACTCTTTTGAGCACTTGCAGAAGTTAAAAAGGTCATGCAAAATTTGAGGATCTAGAGACCCCTCTGGGTGCCATAGTTTTTGGTTGTCTAATTGGTAATGTGGCCAATGCTGTGTACTGAATTTGATGAAGAATTGGGGTTCCATCAGGCAGCCCCTGTATGCACACATTCCCATGACATACAGAAAAAGTCGGCTTTTCCCCCACACAGCCATTACTCTTTGTGGCTTTGATAGTCTGCCAGGCAAACTTAGTAATCTAGACTAGCCAATCTGCATCTGGCTCGCGTGTCCCTACATCCATAATGTTTGTTTCCATTATCTATGGTACAGAAGGGATTTAATGGTATTTTAGTGGGATCCTCTTCATCAGGGATATCACAATAGGAAATACCTATAGCCAGCTAACAAATGTCTGGGTGGAGAGATGGCCACCAGGTCCCTAAGGGGGCTGTATGCGAGATAGACCATACTTCTTTTCCAGTAGGATTTGTGATCAGCCATCACTGCTTAATGGGCTGATGAGGGTTAGGACTACTTGTAGCCAAGGGGAGAGTATATAACCTTATTCACATTGCGAATACACAATTTGAAACTGTTACCAGTCTTTTTCAGTTTCCAGAAAGATTCTGTACAGGCAGCAGGCTTGAGATGAGAGGTATGGATCCAGGAAGTGATTCTGTTTACGTTTACCACTGTAGGTGTTATAATAGCACCTGGTATGGTCCTTTTCAGCGGGGTACCAGGGATGACACCTGATATCATCTTACATAGATGAAATCTCTTACTTGATATGGATGTGGAATCCCCTGGTACCCAGTTGGGTAGGCAGTGGCCAGCTGTTTCCACAGGTATTACTGAGTTCTTTCAAGATCTTTAAGTCTGTCAAGCAAGGGGGTGTGGAAAGGATCTTTAGGTCTTACAGTTGGGCTTAGGTCCCCTACTGGAGGAGGGCCACCATAAAGAATTTCACATGTGGTAAGGTTACTCAAAGAAACAAAGGGATTTTTTCTTGCATGAAACATTGCATAAGGCAGGAGCATAGTCCAATCTTATGCTGGTCTCTAAGCTTAATTTCGTTAAGGTCTCTTTAATAGTTCTATTCATTCTTTCTACTTGTCTTGAACTCTGTGGTCTATAAGCACAATTTAACTTCCAATTAATCCCCAGGTTCCTGGCTAACCCCTGACTTACCTGGGTCATGAACATCGGTCCATTGTCAGATCCTATTACTGGCTTAGCTTCCTCCAATGGTAGAGAGGCTTAGTCAGCAGCAGCGGAATCACTTAGAGTGTGTTGTGTGTTAGGGGACGAGGGCAGGGGATAAGGAGGGGGAGAAGAGTCCAGTAGAGTCAAATCTGTGACTCAGGGAGAACAGAGGGTGGAGGAGGAGGAGGTTGAGAGGGTTTGAGAGATCATGGGGGAAGGAGTAGGAGCAGAGGTAGGGGCAAGGAAAGGCTTCACCCATGGAGGAGGAGATTTGCAGAGGTCCTGCCAAGTTAAGATATATGGCTGTTGATCCGGATGGCTATGTGGCGCTGGCTGAAAGACAATACCTCTGACTTTTTAAATTAGTGGGAAGTAGAAAGATCCTTCTAGGGGCCATACGACTCCAAAGATGGGCCATTCTGAGGCACAGAGATTCTGCCAGGTCCAGCGTTTTACTAAAAAAAGAAAGATTCTGAGCCCTTAAGCGGACTTTGGTCCAGTGATCAAGGGTCAGGGACAGAGGCATTGACGTGCTCTGTTCCATAATGAAAGTTCCACAAACAGTAAAAGCAAGGACACACGACACAGATAAGACAAGACCATAAAGACAGGCAATGAACGTCCAACACTGAGACCAGGAATGAGTAGCCGGCAAAACCCAATGGTATGGCAATAACGAATCTAAAAGAAAATATCACTGAGTCGAGAAGACTATTGTTCCTTGATTTCCCGAGTTCTCTGCGGGGTCCTCCAGAGAGGTGCCCTTTGTCTCTGTGACATGTCCCTCAGCCACCACATATATTTCACCTATATATTCTTCTACACATAGAAAGTTCCCAATACGATCATTCATCCAGCAAAATGATTTCTAACCCAAATCGAGCATGTTTTTAACCATAACCGGACACTGTTCCCTCAATCTAACTTTACAGAAGAGCAGGGCAGGAGTTGATATTACAATACAGAAATGTAGAAAAACTTCCACCTGCTGAGAACCTCAAAGGTCCATGCAGAAATGATCCCTGGAGAAGATGTAGGAAGCAATAAAGGACCTGAGAGACCAAAAGTCATCTTCCATGGCAAACAACCCGGTCAGGATAAAAGGTTGTGTCTGAATCAGATTTTTTTTTAATGTAGAGATCATGGACCAAACCAGGCCTGTGTGGAGATCTATTCCTGGGTGCCTTTGGTTGATACCATTCTAACTTGTGAAAATGTCACAGGAAGTAGGGGCAGCCTCAATCTCTTGGGACCCTTGGAAGCAACAGTTAGGACAAAGTGGCTGCCAAGACAGTGCCCTCATTCAGTTCAGGAAGGAAGTGACCTCACCTCACTTTCTTGGTGATGGAACTCTCTGAACGTGGGATCCAGGAAGCCAGGCACACAGAGCCAGTCCCAGTCCCAGTCCCAGTGGTCTCACTTGTTTGGATTTACCAAGGACAGGGTCAGTATTTTTTGGTACCTACAGATGTGAGGAAGGCCAAATGCCAGGAAAGCTCGGATGCAGGGCTTTTCATGAGAAAGCAGGTAGTAGCTCACCGTTGGCTCCTAAGAAGTTCACAGAGTTGGCCAAGGAGACAAGATCTGAGACAGGAAAGGCCATTTTGGGGGAACATATTATGGCCCACAAGTCAGAGGACACTCTGGATAGTCACAAACCTACTTAGGGGAAGGAGGTGCCTTTGTGGGTGTGGTTGTGGGTTTGTGGTTTTGTCTCATTTTCTGAGAATAGGTAGGACAGTCAGTTTGTTTCATTTGAAGTGGACTGTTTCTAGTAAGTCTTTTCACAGGGCGAGTGTTTCTATGTCTGTGTATTCCACTGTTTCCGTGGTTGTAGACATTAGAAAAGAGAATCCATCAATGGATGTGTCGTGTCTAGTAGAAATCTTCTCAGCATTCATATTGCCCCATTTATGAATGGACTGTAGCTTGCCTTATCGATGAGCAACACCTGCTACCTTCCTAAGTTTCTATTTTCGTCCTGAATTCCGGCCAATCTCAAGAATAGGCCCATGGTTTTTTTGTCCAAGATATGTACCACCTACAAGCTCTGTGACATGGCCATGTACTGGATAGCTGTAGGGGATGGCGAGCATCTCAGAAAACTCAGATATCAGTGTGACCAGGAAAGTCTCAGAGGAGAAACCCTGCTTTCGGCCTTTTGCTTACCTATTGTTCTGTTGCCCTGAATGTCAGGAAGTTCTTTGCCTCAGGCCACCCCTTTGTGAAGCCTGAAGAAAACAGTTTTCAAATGGAAATGAATGGGCATACCTGTGGCACTTTCCTTAATTGCTTTGGAAAGGGATGTGTCTGAATCATGCCCTTGGCCCTGTGTGTGGCTGTGGCTTAGATTCTCAGCACCTGATGGATCTAAAGAAAGTTACCATATGTGCATCCAAAAGAAAATTCGCCAAAAGAGCAATTATTGGGATGAAGTCTCTCGACTTCCTCTGTAAGGTTCCTGACTTCCATCAAGTGAGAATGGGATCCTTTGGGTCAAAAGAGTTCTACAAAACCTGCAGAGGCTAGCCCATTGTGCTTGGGTTTTCTCATGACTAAAATTCACATAAAGAATCTAAACCCCACAGACAGTAGTCCTCAAATTGGAGCGGTATTAACGGCAGGCCTATTTGATCACTTTTGGTTCACCGGATGGGTGTCCAGGCCACCTTGACTTTAGGCAAATGAGGGGCAAAGGAGCTTATTTGGGACACTGTCTTGGTCTGCACCCCTCATGGAAACCTCCAGCCAGATTATGATGAGTGTCTATATGAAAGAAGATGAGGGCCATATGGGAGGGTTCTTGTTTTAATTGTGGTAATTTGTGTGGTAGTTGGAAGAGATGACTGGGTCCACCAGGGCTTGAACTCTGGTGTGATTCCCCTTAGAGACTGAGTTCTGGAACTGACCTCAGAGAAGTATTGCCATGAATAGTGTTGGAATTTTAGGAGACCACGCATGAGAATCGCTTTTGGAAACTGAGATCTAGGCCCAGGATGGCTTTCCACAGAGCTCAGGGATTCTGAGCCAGGATATCACATGTTTTAATTCTTAAAGACTTGGTAGCCATAATTGAGAGTCCAAACACACATGGAACTCACATTGTATACCTCAATGGGCCTGGATTCATGTGTCCTTTTGGCCACTCTTTGGGAAGGCTTGCCTGTGAGTGTTCTCCAGAGCTTTCATTGAAATGAGCTTCCTCACCATTTAATGGTTCCTGAATTAAATGAAACACACAGTGCCTCCAACTTCATCCTTGAAAAATGACTAGATTAATACCATGAAATTTTTGAAATCCCCATGACCAGGTGGCACTGGATAACCTTAAGATATCCTGTTGCTGATCATGATTATAACAAACACTGCCTTGATTGACTGAGTTTCGTGAAAATGGTGTAGAACAGAGATGCCAGTAAGTTGGAGCCTGCTGGGTAGTGGGCGTAGAGCAGTGGACTATAGGTGTGTAAATAAATATTTTTGGTAGGAACACCTGGATCTTCCATTGGCTTCCAAATCTTGCGACTGACATGGTGCAGGCAGCAGACCTTTATATGTAAAGGCATCTTGTTATATGTAGAGGTTTCAGGGCAATGTTCAGAATCAGGTTGCTATAGTCAAGGGGAAAGCTATGTGGGATAGAAGCCTGGTTCGTACATTCTCTTGCCGACCCTGACCAACCACACATGACAGAACTCCCTCCAGCATTGTGTCCCAGTTGAACATATTGTATTTCATGAAGCAAATACCAAATTCCCAGTGCAGCAGTAAGAAACACCCTGAAAAGTGGAGGATGACCAAATGGCTTCACAGACCACACGGGAAGACACTTAGCTCCCAGTAGCAACAGTTTACCTAAAAGGGAGTTTTCAGACCTGCTGCCTCATGTTCATTACAAAATAAAGAACCATGTCCTCCAGGTCACATAGATGCAGACCCAGATTGCAGAATCACATCAGTTGCAGAACCATTGATTTAAATATTGCCATACATATATTTCTTGTGCCTAACCTCAGAGGAAGTTTCTCAATAAGTCTTTAGGTCAGCACAGCTCCATGTTTCTGTAGTGTTTACCATCTCCCATACTTTTGTAAACTGTTTTACCACCTCCAGTGTTGTGAACTCCTGAGCATTTTTCATTCCACATATGTATTCACAGGTTTTCTAACTCCTCTCCTCTAATTGTGTCTTACTTTTAGCGATGGTTATGTCAAGGTATTGTTCTGGATAAGAGAGGGAAGATTTTTGTGTATCACATGTTTGCATACACATTAGATTCATTTTCCTATTTTCCATTTGAAATACTGAATCCCTGACACTAACCCATACCCTACTAGACTCTGACTACTAATCCTAATATCATGGAGAAAAAAAAACCTAACTGAATAGAAGTACAGTCCTTTTATAGGAAGCATGGTGTATATTTGTATTTGTCTTCCTCTTTATCAAGAGTATGTGTTTTAAATTTAGTAAACTTTTCATTTTAATATTTCTCCATGATTTTTTTAAAGTTATCACATATGTAAATTCCTGTCTCCCTTTCTCTGTATCCTATTCAGCACATGTAATTTTTTTATGCATATACAATATCCTACCTGGTATCACACGTACATTCTTGTAAGATCACTGACTTTGGAATATAAAAATTGTGAGAAGAGATGACTCTCCCTAAATAATGATGGAACTACTACTGAAAACTTAGTTCAGTGGATGGTGCTTAAAAATCCTAATATTTCTACAGTAACTGAACCAGTTTAACATCAATGCAAGTAGATTGCTATGGGACATGATGTGTAATTTGAAGTTCATTTTTACTCAACACTGGTACATTACTATTTCTTCAGTTTATGGACATCATAGGATGTATTTTTTCATCCAGAACTTCACAAATTTTTTTGGCATTTGGTTCACTTTCAATTACTTACTACTTCAGAACACATGTATTCCTCCATGTTTCTTTACTGGTCTTTTCACTTGACTTCTTTGTAAACACATTATTTTCGATTCCATAATCATTTTTGAAGCAAAACTCACTCTTCACGACAAACCGTAACCCTAATAATACCATTGCATATATAACTCGTTGGAATGATGGTATATATATCAATATAAGATTTCCAATATATTTTCAGATGCAAACTCAATCCATTATTTAATGTTGCATCCAGTTACATACTTTATTCACAATATGGTCTATTCATGCATCATCTCAATAATCATCAACACAAGGTACACCTATTTGTATCCCCAGTAGTAATTTATAAGTTTCCAGAATATTACTCCCCTTTATGGTGGAAGAAATACTTATGTCACCTGATCTACATATACATTTTACCACAGTAGTATTCTGGACACAAAATGCAAAGGTCACACATATGATTGTACCAAAGCCTGAATGGAAAGTGACCATGGATTACTAAAAGCATCTATGTCCAGGGTGCCTACTGCTCTCAAATGTCAATCCTATTGGTTACTACATATTTGTTTCTTCCTAAGATTATATATTTAACCTCAAGCCTGTTGAAAATATCTAATCCTATCACTCACTTTATACTTTTCCTGATTTCCTAATGCCCCTATTGATATCTGCTTTCCTACATATTTTTCCCAGTTCATCATTGTGACTGTCTCTTCACATGTGCTGACATTTACATTCACCCTCTAACTGAAAACCAATTGCTAAAGAACTTTTGGTCCAACTCCGAGACTCACTCTTCTTCCTAAACCTACTGACTATCTTCCTAATCCTACAGACTATCCCTTTTTGACTGGATGTTCTCTTCTACTTTCAATCATCCGAGGTATAGGGTCCTATGCCATTGTATATCGATTTATCTGAGACCTCGGTGCAGAACATAATTCAATCTAAGTATACCAATCAAGGGCCCAATGCCTTTCTGGGCTTCAAATATTTCCCAGATCTCTGATCTCATACATATATTTCACATTTATATTCTTATAAATATCACAGGTTCCCAATACCGTAATTCATCCAGCAGAATGACTCCTAACCCAAATCGAACATGGTATTAACACTAACCATACACTGTTGCCTCAATCTCACTTTACAGAAGAGCAGGGACAGAGTTGGTCTTAAAATCCAGGAAGGTAGGGTATCATCCACCAGCTGAGAACCTCAAAAGTCCCTGCAGAAATAATCCCTTGAGTCGGTGTAGGCAGGTATGAAGGATCTGAGAGAGCAAAAGTCATCTTCCATGGCAAACAACCTGGTCAGGTTGAAGGGATGTGTCTGAATTAGCCTCTCTCTTCCTAATGTAGAGAAGATGGACCAAACCATGCCTGTGTGGAGAGCTGTTCCCCGGTGCCTATGGTTGATATACCATTCTAACTTATGAATGAGTCACAGCAAGTAGAGGCAGACTCCATCTTTTGGGAACCTTGGAAGCAACTGTTAAAACAAAGTGGTTTCCAAGGCAGTGACTTCATTCAGTTCTTGAAGGAAGTGACCTCACCTTACATTATTGGTGATGAAAGTCTGTGATCTTGGGATCCAGGAAACCAGGCACACAGAGTCAAACCCACTCCATGTCCCAGTGGGCTCACTTGTTTGGATTTAACAAGACAGAGTCACTCTTTCTTGGTACCTACAGATGTGAGGACAGCCAAATGCCTGGAAACTATGAAGACTGGCCTTTCCAGAGAAAGCAGATAGTTTCTCACCACGGGCTCCTGACAACTTCACAGAGTTTGCTAAAGAGACCAGATCGGAGACAGGACACGCCATTTTTGAGGAACATAGTATGGCCCACAAGTCAGAGGACACTCCGGATAGACACAGACCTACTTGGGGGAAAGAGGTGCCTTTTTGGGTGTGAGTGTGAGTTTGTGGTTTTGTCTCATGTTCTGAGAATAGTTAGGAAAGCTGGTTTGTTTGTTTTGGAGTGGACTGTTTCTAGTAAGTCCTTTGACAACGTGAGTGTTTCTGTGTCTATATATCATACTGTGTCCGTGATTGTAGACAGTAGAAATGAGAATGCATCAATGGATTTGTCCTGTCTACGAGAAAGCTTCAAAGCATTCATCCTGTGCAATTTATGAATGGACTGCAGGTTGCCGTATGGATGGGCAACTCCTGCTATCTTTCTAAATTCCTGTTTTCTTCCTGAATTCTGGACACTCTCCAGAATACGCTCATGATTTTGTGTCCAAGATATGTACCACCTCAATCTCTGTGACATGGCCATGTACTGGATAGCTGATGGGAATGGTGAGTATCTCAGAAAACTCAGATATTAGTATGCCCAAGAAAGTCTCAGTGGAGAAACCCTGCTTTGGGCCTTTTGCTTACCTATTCTGTTGCCCTGAATATCAGGAAGGTCTTTGCCTCAGGCCACACTTTGTGAAGCCTGAAGAAAATAGTTTTCAAATGGAATTGAATGGTCATTACCTGTGCCTCTTCGGTTAATTGCTTTGGAAATGGATGTGTCTGAATCAGCCTCTTGGCCCTATGTGAGGCTGTGGCTTAGATTCACAGCACATGATGGGTCTAAAGAAAAATCCCATGTGTGCATCCAAAACCAAAATGGACAAAAGAACTGTCATGGTGGATAGAGTCTCTCGCCTTCCTCTGTAAGGTTCCTGACCTCCATTAAGTGAGAATAGGGATCATTTGGGTCAAGTGAATTCTTTAAAGTTCTGCAGAGGCTATCCCATAGGTTCGTGGGTTTTCTCATGACTCCAATTCACATCTATGTTTACAGAAGAGCAGGGACAGTGTTGGTCTTACAATACAGGAATGCAGTGGATCTTCCATCTGTTGAGAACCTCAAAGCTCCATGCAGAAATGATCTCTGGAGAATATGTAGGCAGCTATGTAAGACCTGAGAGAGCAAAAATCATCTTCCATGGCAAACAACCTGGTCAGGATTAAGGGTTGAGTCAGAATGAGCCTATCTCTTCTTAATGTAGAGAAGATGGACCAAACCCGGCCTGTGTGGAGAGCTGTTCCCTTTTGCCTACGGGTGATATACCATTCTAACTTGTGAAAGTGTCACAGGAAGTAGGGGCAGCCCTCATCTCATGGGACCGTTGGAAGCAATTGTTATGACAAAGTGGTTGCCAAGGCAGTGATCTCATTCAGTTCCTGAAGGACGTGATCTCATCTCACTTCCATGGTGATGGAACTCTCTGAACTTGGGATACAGAAAGCCAGGCACCCAGAGCCAGTCTCAGTTCTAGTCCCAGTGGTCTCACTTTTTTGGATTTACAAAGGACAGAGTCAGTCTTTCTTGATACCTACTGATGTGAGGATGGCCAAATGCCAGGAAAGCTCGGAAGAGGGGCTCTTCCTGAGAAAGCAGATAGTGGCTCACTCCTGGCTTCTAACAACTTCACATTGTTGGCCAAGAAGACCAGATCTGAGACAGGTCAGGCCATTTCGGAGCATCATAGTATGGCCCATCAGTCAGAGCACACTCCGGAGAGTCACAGACCTATTTGGGGGAAGGAGGTGCCATTGCGGGTGTGGGTTTGTGGTTTTGTCTCATGTTCTGAGAATAGTTAGAAAAGGCGGTTTGTTTGGTTTGGAGTGAACTGTTTCTAGTAAGTCGTTTGACAATGCAAGTGTTTCTATGTCTGTGTATCCCACTGTGTCCGTACTTGTAGACATTAGAAAAGAGAATGCATCAATGGATGTGTCCTGTCTCATAGAAAGCTTCCCAGCATTCATCCAGCACAATTTATGAATTGAATGCGGCTTGCCTTATTGATGGGCGATACCTGCTACCTTCCTAAGTTGCTGTTTTCTTCCTGAATTATGGCCAATCTCCAGAATAGGCTCATGGTTTTGTGTCCAAGATATGTACTACCTCCAAGCTCTGTGACATGGCCATGTACTGGATAGCTGAATGGAATGGCGAGCATCTCAGAAAACTCAGATATCAGTGTGACCAGTAAAGTCTCAGTGGAGAATCCCTGCTTTGGGCCATTTGCTTACCTATTGTTCTGTTGCCCTGAGAGTCAGGAAGGTCTTTGTCTCAGGCCAACCCTTTGTGAATCCTGAAGGAAAGATTTTTCAAATGGAAATGAATATGCTTTACCTTTGGCTCTTTCCTTAATTGATTTGGAAAGAGATGTGTGTGAATCAGCCTCTTGGCCCAGTGTGATTCTTTGACTTAGATTCTCAGTACCTGATGGATCTAAAGAAAGATCCCATGGGTGCATAAAATCCAAAATGGCATAAAGAGCAGTCATTGTTGATGAAGTATTTTGCCTTCCTCTGTAAGGTTCCTGAATTCCATCAAGTGAGAATAGGGATCTTTTGGGTCAAATGAGTTCTTCAAATGTATTCAGAGGCTATCCAATAGGTGCTTGAGTTTTCTCATCTTTCCAATTCACATAAAGAATCTGTACCCGACACTCAGTAGGACTCAAATTGGAGAAGCAGAGCAGTATTAAGGGCAGGCCTATTTGATCACTCCTGGTACACAGGAAGGGTGTACAGGCCACTGGGAATTTAGGCAAATGAGGGGCAACAGAGCTTATTTTGGACACTGTCTTGGGCTACGCTAATGCTATCAAATGTCAATCCTATTGTTGACTTCATATTTGTTTTATCCTAAGCTCATATATTCATCCTCAACCCTGTTGAAAATATCTAATCCCATCACTCACTTTATTCTTTTCCTGATTTCCTAATGTCTCTATTGATATCTGCTTTCCTACATATTTTGCCCTGTGCATCATTGTGACTGACTCTTCACTTGTGTTGACGTTTACATTGACTCTCTAACCAAAACCCTATTGCTAAAGAACTTTTGTTCCAAATCCTATACTCACTTTTCATCCTAAACTTACCGACTATCTTTCTAATCCAACTGACTATAACTTTTTGAATGGATGTTCTCTTCTACATTCAATGATCCAAGTACAGTTCAGGTTTCTATTCAACCGGGTGAGGGAGTAGATTCTGCAGTTTGGCAATTGGGGACAGCACATTCTGGCAACAAGATTAGCAAAGAGTTCTCAAGATTTCAACAGTGTTTCGTTAAGTGTACAGAAAAACAGGAAGTGACAAGTACATATTTTATTAACCTTTCATTCCCCACTTCTTTTTCTGGCTACTTTTAATCATAAAAGTGATCTTTGTGGGGTGTCACATTCTATGTCTGCTAGTGGGGTATTACCATAATTTTAATTTGTCCAATTTGAGCTTGGAGAAAAGAAATTACATGGTTGAGGAAACAGGGTTTTATAGTTAGTAATACTATGAGGATTATTATTGGACCGGCCAGGGTTGTTAAAAACGTAATTAACCAGGGGGACTGTGTAAAAAAAGACTCAAACTACCCTTTCTGTGCCTCTCTCTCTCTCGTTGTTGCTCTTCAAGGCATCTTTTTAATTTACTCATAGATTTTTTTACAACTCCAGTATTGTCGACATAAAAACAACATTCTTCCCTCAATGAAGCACAAAGGCCCCCCTCTGTCATGAAAAGGAGGTCCAACCCTCGACTGTTCTGTAAAACAACTTCAGAGAGAGAGGTTAAAGATTCCTGCAAAGCTGTGATGGAGGTTTCTAAAATCTTTAAGTTTTGATCTATTGCTGCTTCTAATTGGGTCACTTGTTGTGTCCCATGGACCAGAGCAGTGGTTCTTGTGCCCAACCCTGCAGCAACTCCTATTCGTAATAGAATGGCTAAGGTGAGGGACATATGTTCCCAGCGGAACCGGGTTGTATGTCCCCCTCTTTGATCTTCAGATGAACCTGCGTCATGATAGAGCACTCTGGGAAACATCTGCACCATTTCACAATTAATCACATCTGTTGACCATTTCATGAAAACATAAACAATGTTTAAGTATATAGAATTATACTGTTGTAGGGACGGACAAGGCAAGGCACCTAAGATAGCACCAAAGACACGGAAACAGTCTTTTTTGGTTTCAACCAGATTCAGAGGGCATTGCTTCTGTTGTAATCAATTAATCCCCTGAAACCCAAGTTACGTAGTTTCAGAATTTTGTACCCAACACGTAAGGGAAGGGGCTCAGAAGATCACAGTCTGCAGAAGTTCACAAAAAGCAGTTTTTGTTTCTGTTTTTTCCTCAGTTTGGGCAAGTTAACTTTTCAAGGACACCTGGGTGGGGGTGTCTTCCCTTTCTTTTTTTCCCCCTTCCAGCTGTTTCCATACAGCCCAGTTTGTAACTTCTTTATCTTAGAAATGTAGCCATCTCTGTGAAGCCCCAGCTCAAGGCCAGAGGCCTTTTTTTTAAATATTTTGTGAAAAACTAGTAAGGGTGTGTCTAGATCAGGAGTGCTGAATTTTTTAGCCAGTTGCCAAGGAGACCAGGGCAACACAAAAATAGGAAGTTTATCTACAGTGAACTCTTTTATCGGGATTCTTTTGCTGAAAGTCCTAAATCAGCCATGGTGAAGACTTCTGGAGAAGGTCAGTTAAGACTTTTCTGTGGGCCTGGTACAGAGGGGGACAATTTGGAAGGCAGGGATAAGAGCAGCTCTGTGGATCTGAGAATGAGGAAGGAGAGATGTAAAAGAATATTGGGAGAGGGCTTTGGGATCTTAATAGCAACAAAAACTTGAGCAGTAGAACAGATAGAACAGAGGGGGAGACGGGAGTGAGATTCCAAAAAGCCTGTGAGGGACTTTAAATTCTTAGTAACCTGTTTTTAGTGATGACAAAGCAACATTAAAGGCCATTTTCATTACATCTTGTATTAGGGTCTGAGGATTCTTCTCAGTGGGTTTGAGCTTTGCATTAGGTGGTAAGAGGACTGGGTGGGACCTGGTGCGGGCACTGACAGGAGAGGAGAGGAGTGAGTGAATGGAGTGGTACCTCAGTACCTGCAACCTCAGCAAGGGAGCAATGGTCTGAGAACCAGTCGAGATTTGGGTTTTTGATCTAGATATTGGAGGGGAGAAATCAAGTTGCTGAGGTGGGAGTGACAGCAGAGAGTCTGGAGCACAAGGCTGAGGGTGAGCATCTATTGGAGAAGCATAGTTCAGGATGTGAGCAAAGGAGAGAGAAGGCCTCCACATAGCGGAATCTCCATTCACCCTTTTGAGCACTTGCAGAAGTTAAAAAGGTCACACAGAATTTGAGGATCTAGAGACCCCTCTGGGGGCCATCGGTTTTGGTTATCTAATTCGTAATATGGCCAATGCTGTGTACAGAATTTGATGAGGAGTTTGGTTTCCATCTGACAGTCCCTGTATGCTCACATCCCCATGACTTACAATAGAAGTCTGCTCTCCCCCCCCCCCCACAGCCGTGACTGTTTGTGGCTTTGATAGTCTGCCGGGCAAACATAGTAATCTAGGCTAGCCAATCTGCATCTGGCTCACGTGTCCCTGCATCTATAATGTTTGTTTCCATTATCTATGGTACGGAAGGGATTTAATGGAATTTTAGTGGGATCCTGTTAATCAGGGATATCCCAATAGGAAAGACCTATAGCCAGCTGACAAATGACTGGGTGGAGAGATGGCCACCAGGTTCGTAAGGGGGCTGTATTCGAGATAGGCCATACTTCGTGTCCAGTAGGATTTGTGATCAGCCATCGCAGCTTAAGGGGCTGATTAGGGTTAAGACTACTGGTCGTCAAGGGGAGAATAAATATCTTCCAGGATCTTCTTTACAACCATTTGCAATGTTTCTTTTTTCTTCTTTTTTATTTCTTTTTTTTTTGTGTGTGTGGGGAAGGCTTCAATACATCCTGAAAATGTATGTTCAAAGACTAGGAGTTATTTAAGTCCATACCTTACTGGCTTAATTTCAGTAAAGTCCACTTCCCAGAATTGTCCTCGTCTGGTTCCTCATAGGTGCTTTCCTGCAGGAAGCTTGGAAGTGTAAGCTTTAACCAATTAATGGACCTGACAGGCTTTTGTTACCCATTCAGTTATTTCCTTTTGCTGTGAGTAGGTTAGTGGAAAACTGTGTTCTTGATCCTTCACGAATGAATGCAGTTTCTTTGAACAAAGGTGAGTGAGTTGATGAACATTTGCTACTGACATAGTTAGAGCCATGATTATAGGAGTAGTTACTGAAGAATTAAAAAATTCCACTTGAGGGCCTTCAGGGTTAAAAGTTATTTTGGCCCAGAGCTTGGTGAGCAGAACTCTGCCAATCAATGGGGCCAGGCATTCTGGGATTACTAGGAAGGAGTGATGGATTTTTCCTTTTCCCTGGTCCATGGTCCTCGTAGTTGTCAAAGCCCGATATTTACTTCTGTTAGACTCTTGAATTAGAGACCTTTTATTCGGTAGAGGGCCCAATGGCCTTACGGGCTGAGTATATTCACCCTGCATCTACTTCAAAGTTTATTGTGTTCCCCTCCACTTCAAAAGTTACCTTGAGGTCAGGGAGAGGATCTGAGCCCGGACTTTCTTAGTATTCCTCCAGAGTCAGAATATCTGGCTGGCATGGCTGTCTCTTTCTAGGGCACTCTTTGGCCCAGTGTCCTTTTTCTTTAGAGTAGGCACATTGATCTGAGGCCAGGGGTGGCCTCTAGTGTGTGCCCAGGTATCCCTTCCTGTCTCTCTGTTTCTTAATTTCTGGCCTATTTGTTGTTGTGACCAGGACCTTAGTCAATGCCTTAGTCTGTCTTTTGTTTCTTTTATCCTCACTCAGCTCCCTTCTCTTCCTCAGTTTCTCTCTTAAAGTATACCTTCTCGGGTTCTCTGAATAAATCCCTCAAAGTCATATCTTGTAATCCATCTAAGCATTGTAACTTTCTTTTAATATCCAGGGCAGCTTTCCCAATAAAGGCCATTGTGACAGATGCCTTTTGATCCTCTGCCTGAGGATCGAAAGGAGTATGTCTCTTATATGCCTACATAATTATCTCTAAGAACATAGAGGGAGATTCATCAGGCCCTTAAATAATCTCTCTTACCTTGGCCAAATTAGTTGGTCACCTAGCGGCCACTAAGATACCCACTATTAGAGCCCGGCGATAAGTGGACAGATGCTCCCTACCTTCAAAGGTGTTGGGGTCCCAGTTGGGTCGTTTCAAGAGAAAGCCGGCTTTGAATATATTGGGAAGTTTTGTCGGTCACGCATTTGGTCCGAGGATACTTTTTTCTAGCATCCAGGAGGATTCTCTTTTGTTCCTCTGTCATGAAGAGAGTCCCTAGGAGTTGTTGGCAGTCATCTCAAGTAGGTTGGTGTGAAAACATCAATGACTTCACCAGACCTGAGAGCCAGGTTGGGTCCTCAGTAAAAGGGGGATTGTTATTTTTCCATTTATATAGGTCTGAAGAGGAGAAGGCCAATACTGGTAGGCTTGCATTTTTTCCCTATGGCCATCGTCAATCATTGGTCCTTAGGGATGGAGGGAAGCAACACGGGAGTTCCAGGGTTTTCAATCATTTGCCACCGGCGAGTTCCTTTAGCAACTCCAGCTTCCTCCAGGGGAGGAGGGGCTGTGTGTGACGCAGGGGAGTTATCTGGAGGGCCCTGGGCTGGCTTAGCATCGTCCAATTGCGGAGAGGCTGAGTCAGCAGCTGGAGAATCACTTAGAGGGTGTTGGGGGTTGTGGGACAAGGGTAGAAGATAAGGAGGGGGACGAGAGTCCAGTAGAGTCAAATCTTGTGACTCAGGGAGAACAGAGGGTGGAGGAGGAGGAGGAGCAGAGGGGTTGAGAGATCGTGTGGGAAGGAGTAGGAACGGGGACACAGCAAGGAAAGGCTTCACCCACGGAGGAGGAGATTTGCAGAGGTCCTGCCAAGTTAAGGTATATTCCTGTTTATCAGTATGGCTATGTGGCCCTGGCTGTAAGACAATATCTCTGTCTTTTTAAATTAGTGGGAAGTAGAAAGATCCTTCTAGGGGCCATCAGAATCCAAAGGTGGGCCATTCTGTGGCACACAGAGTCTGCCAGGTCCAGCGTTTTACTGAAAAAGAAACATTCTGAGCCCTTAAGCGGACTTTGGTCCATAGATCAAGGGTCAGGGACAGAGGCATTGAAGTGATCTGTCCCATAATGAAAGATACACAAACAGTAAAAGCAACGACACAGGACACAGACAAGAGAAAACAATAAAGACAGGCAATGGACGTCCAACACTGAGACCAAGACTGAGCAGGTGGCAAAACCTGATGGGCTGGCAATACCGAATCTGAAACAAAGTATCACTGAGTCGAGGAGACTATTATTCCTCGATTCCCGAGTCCTCTGTGGCGTCCCCCAGGGACTTGGCTTGTGGCTCTGTGACACGTCTGCCAGCCACCATCAAAGAGAGCTCACACACTTCATCGACAGCCATTTTGCCAAGCCCTAACCTGAAACCTGAAACCAGAAAGAGGTGCCTTACTTACCCTGAGAGTAGCCCATTGGGGTCTCTCGTTCACCACTGCTGGATTTCGGTGGAACCTCCATATATAAATATCGGAAGAGCATTGGGGGAAGAGACCACCAAGAGACTCTCTCATGCAAAAACAAAGGGTTTATTGGGGGTCCAGCATGCTGGGGCTCAGAGCTCATTTGAATAGAGCAGAGAACCCTGAGAACAGCTTAAGCAGAGCTTATATACTTTCCTTGAAGAGGGCAGGGAGGAAAGTTTATTGATGGGCCTGGGCGGGTGAGCAGTTTGCGTGCAACTGGGTGAGGGAGTACATTCTGAAGTTTGGCAGCTGGGGACAGCACATTCTGGGAAAAAGATTAGAAATCACTTCTCAAGATTTCAACAGTGTTTTATTAAGCATACAGAAAAACAGGAAGTGACAAGAATCTATTTTATTAACATTTCACTACCAACTATACTTTGCCAGATTTCCTAAAGTCTCTATTGATATCTGCATTCCTACATATTTTCCCCAGTTCATCATTGTGATTAATTCTTCACATGTGCTGACATTTACATTCACTCAATACCCGAAACCCTATAGCTAAAGAACTTTTGGTCCAAATCCTATACTCACTCTCCTTTATAAACATACCGACTATCTTCCTAATACTACTGACTATCCATTTTGACTGGAAGTTCTCTTTGAAAATCAATCATCCAAGTTACAAGGTCCTATGCTTAATACCCAATCAAGGGCCCAATGCCCTTCTGGGCTTCAAATCTTACCTAGATTTTTGTTTTCAGATTCATATATTTTACCTATATATTCTTGAAAATATCGCAGGTTCCCAATACCATTATTCATCCAGCAGAATGATTTCTATTCCAAATCAAACCTGTTATTAACCGTAACCATACACTGTTCCCTCAATCTAACTTTAGAGAAGAGCAAGGACAGAGTTGGTCTTAAAATACAGGAATTTAGGGGATCTTCCAACTGCTGAGAAACTCAAAGGTCTATGCGCAAATGATCCCTAGAGAAGTTGTAGGCACCTATGAAGGAACTGAGAGAGCAAAAGTCATCTTTCATTGCAAACAACCTGGTCAGCATGAAGGGATGTGTCTGAATCAGCCTCTCTCTTCTTTATGTAGAGAAGAAGGACCAAACGAGGCCTCTGTGGAGAGCTGTTCCCGGTTACCAATGTTTGATATACCATTCTAACTTGTGAAAGTGTCAAAGGAATTAGGGACAGCCTCCATTTCATGGGACTTTTGGAAGCAAATGTTAGGACAACGTGCTTGCCAAGGCATTGACCTCATTCAGTTCCTGAAGGAAGTGACCTCACCTCACATTCTTGGTGATGGAACTCTCTGAACGTGGGATCCAGGCGTCCAGGCACACAAATCTAGTCCCAGGCCCAGTCCCAGTGGTCTCACTTCTTTTGATTTACCAAAGACAGAGTCAGTCTTTCTTGGTATCTACTGATGTGAGGATGGCCAAATGCCAGGAAAGCTCTGAAGAGTGGCCTTTCCTGAGTAAGCAGGAAGTGGCTCACCGTTGTCTCCTGACAACTTCACAGAGTTGGCCAAAGAAACCAGATCTGAGACAGAACAGGCCATTTGATGGGAACATAGTACGGCCCACCAGTCAGAGGTCACACCCGATAGTCAGAGACCTACTTTGGGAAAGGAGGTGAATTTGTGGGTGTGAGTGTGTGTTTGTGATTTTGTCTCATGTTCTGAGAATAGGTAGGAAAGGCAGTTTGTTTGGTTTGGAGTGGACGACTTCTAACAAGTGATTTGACAAGGCGAGTGTTTTTATGTCTGTGTATCCCACTGTGTCCATGGTTGTAGACATTAGAAAAGAGAATGCATCAAAGGATGTGTCCAAGCTAGTAGAAAGCTTACCAGAATTCTTTCTGCCCAATGTATGAAAGGAATGCGGCTTGCCTTATGGATGGGTAACACCTGCTATCTTCCTAAGTTCCTGTTTTCTTCCTGAATTCTGGCCACTCTCCAGAATAGGCTCATGATTTTGTGACCAAGTTATGTACCACCTCCAAGCTCTGTGACATGGCCATGTACTGGATAGCTGAAGGGAATGGCGAGCGTCTCAGAAAATTCAGATATCAGTGTGACCAGGAAAGTCTCAGTGGAGAAACACTGCTTTGGGCCGTTTGCTAACCTAATGTTCTGTTGCCCTGAATGTCAGGAAGGTCTTTGCCTCATGCCACCCCTTTGTGAAGCCTGAAGAAAACAGTTTTCAAATGGAAATGAATATGGATCACCTGTGGCTCTTTGCTTAATTGCTTTGAAAAGGGATGTGTCTGAATCAGCCTCTTGGCCCTGTGTGAGGTTGTGGCTTAGATACTCAGCACGTGGTGGATGTAAAGAGAGATCCCATGTGTGCATCCAAAACCAAAATGGCCAAAAAGCAGTCCTTGTGGATGAAGTCTGTCGCCTTCCTCTTTAAAGTTCTTGAACTCCATCAAGTGAGAATAGGGATCCTTTGGGTCAAATGGGTTCTTCAAAGACCTGCAGAGGAGCTTGTGTTTTCTCATGACTGCAAATCACATAAAAATATATACCTGACACTCAGTTTTCCACAAATTGGAGAAGCATAGAAGTATTAACGTCTAGCATATTTGATCACTCCTGTTTCACATGAAGGGTGTCCAGACCACCCTGAATTTACGCCAATGAGGGGCAAGGGAGTTATTTTGGACACTCTCTTGGACTCCGCCACTCATGGAAACCTTCAGCCAGAGGTTGTGATTAGTGTCTATATGGAAGAAGATGAGGGCCATATGGGAGGGTTTTGGTTTTAATTTTGGTCATTTGTGTCCGGTTGGAAGACATGACTGGGACCACCTGGGCTTGAACTCTGGTGTGATTCCCCTTAGAGACTGAATTCAGAGAAGTATTGCCATGAATTTTGTTGGGATTTTAGGAGTCCACCCATGAGAATCACCCTTCGAAACTGAGATCTAGGCCCAGGGTGGCTTTCCACAGAGCCCTGGGTATCTCAGCCAGAAGATCACATGATTTAATTCTGAAAGACTTGCCAGCCATTGTTGAGAGTCACAACACCCATGGACGTCACATTGTAGACCTCAATAGGCCTGGCTTCATGTGACATTTTGGCCACTCTTTGGGAAGCCTTGCCTGTGAGAGTTCTACAGAGCATTCATTGAAATGAGCTTCCTCACCATTTAAAGGTTCCTGAATGAATTGAAACCCACAGTGCCTGCAACGTCATCCTTGAAAAATGCCTAGATAAATACCATGAAATTTTTGAAATTCCCATGACCAGGTGGCACTGGAGAAACTTTGGATGTCCTGTTGCTGATCGTAAATATGCAAGACAGTGCCTTGATTGAGTGGGTTTCATGAAAATGGTGTAGAACAGAGATGCCAGTATGTTGGAACCTGCTGAGTAGTGGGCCTAGAGCAGTGGTAGGCAGGTGTGTGATAAAAAATTTGTGGTGGGGCCATGTGGATCTGCCATTGGATCCCAAATGGCTTGTGACTTACATGGTGCAGCCAGCAAACCCTTCCATGTAAAGGCTTCTGGTTATATGGAGATGTTTCTGGGCAATGTTTAGAATCAGGTTACTATGGACATGGGGCCAAGCTATGTGGGATAGAAGCCTGGTTGGTGCATTCTCCTGCAGACCCTGACCAACCACACATGAAAGAATTGCCTCCAGAACTGTGTCCCAGTTGAACTTCTTTTATTTCATGAAGCAAATGCCAAAGTCCCAGTGCAGCAGCAAGAAACACCACGAAAAGTGGAGGATGACCAAATGGCTTCCCAGTCAACATGGGAATACCCTTAGCCCCCAGTGGCCACAGTTTACTTACAAAGAGAGAATTCAGCACTGCTGCCTCATGTTCATTGGAAAATAAGAAACCATGTCCTCCAGGTCACATAGATGCAGACACAGCTTTGATAGTCTCACTAAAAAGAAGCTAAAGCTCCTGACAACAACATATATTTCAAGTGCCCAAACTCAGAGGCAGTTTCTCAAGAAGTATTTAGGCCAGCAGAGCTCCATGTTTATGGAGTGTTTACCCTGTCCCATACTAGGGAAACTTCTCTACCACTTCCAAGGTTGTAAACTCCTGAGCATATTATTCACAGATTTTATTACTCTTCTCCTCTAATTGTGTCTTACTTTGGGCGAAAAAAATATCAAGGAATTGTTCTGGATGAGAGTGGGAAGATTTTGTTTAGCACATATTTGCATACACATTGGATTCATTTTTCTATTTTACATTTGAAATACTGAATCCCTGACACTAACACATGCTCTGCTAGATTCTGAATACTAATCCTAATATGATGGAGAAAAATAACGGAAACAGAATAGAAATACAAGCAGTTCAGAGGAGGCATGTTGTATACTTGGACTTGCCTTTTGCATTATATAGGGTAGGAGTTATAAATCTAGTCAATTTTTTGTTGAAATAGTTTTCCATGTGCTTTTAAAGTTAACAAATATGTGAATTCCTGTCTCCCTTTCTCTGTATTCTATTCAGCACATGTATTTTTATATGCACATATAGAATCCTACCTGGTATCACACGTACATTCTTGTGAGTTACATGACTTGGTAGATACAAAGTGTGAGAAGAGATCACTCCTCTTAAACGCTGTTTGACCTGAAAATTCAACCTATGGGTGAGCTTCCTAGTTGAAAAAAGTTATACATAAATCCATATCCAGTAAAATGAATATTTTTGGATCTGTGGATGATACATATTTCACGGTGTAATTCGATTGGCATATATATTGCTAATTTTTAAAATCTGTGTGTGGATATATATATATATATATATATATATATATATATATATATATTCTCTCCAGATATTTCAAAATATTTAATATATGTGTCTTATTATATACTCCCTAAATTCATTCATGATTATGTATATGGATTTATAATCAACTTTTCACAAGATTATTCTCAGAAATATTCATTCACCTGATATACGTATTTTTTTCCTAGTATTGAAAACTAACTTCAGTGAATGGTGCAAATAAATCCTAATATTTCTACAGTAACTGATCCATTTTCACATCAATGCAAGTAGATTCCTATGGGACATGATAAGTATTTTGAAGTTCATTTTTATTCAAAACTAGTACATTACTATTTCTTCAGTTTATGCACATTATTGGATATATATTTCATCCACAAGTTCACAAATTTATAGGCATTTATTTCACTTTCATTCACTTTCTGCTTCAGAAAACACGTGTTCCGCCATGTTTCAAACTGGTCTTTTCATGAGACTTCTTTCCAAACACATTATTTTTGATTTCCATAATCACTTTTGAAGCAAAACTCACACACTCTTCATGATAAACCATAACCCTAGGATTACAATTAGACGTATAACTAGTTGTTATGAATGATTATATATCAATATATGATTTCTTATGTATTTTCAGATATCAATTCAATACATTATTTAAAGTGGAACCAGTTATATTATTTATTAACTGTATGGTCTATTCATGCATTATCTCTATATTCATAGTCACAGGGTACACCTATTTTTACCCTCAATACTAATTTATACGTTTTCAAAATATTCCTCAAAAAATGGTGGAAGAAATACTCATGTCACCTGATCTATATATACATTTTATCACAGTAATATTCTGGACAAAAAAATCAAAGGTCACCCTTAAGGTTGTACCAAAGCCTAAATGGAAAGTGAGCATGGATTACTAAAACCTTCCATGTCCAGGTGGCCTAATGCTCTCAAATGTCAATCTTATTGGTGACTACATTTTTGTTTCTTCCTAAGATTATATATTCAACCTCAAGCCTGTTGAAAATGTCTAATCCTATCACTCACTTTATACTTTGCCTGATTTAGTAATGTCTCTATTTATATCTATTTTCCTACATATTTTCCCCTGTTCATCATTGTGACTGACTCTTCACTTGTGCTGACATTTACATTCACTGTCTACCTGAAACCCTATTGCTTAAGAACTTTTGGTCTAAATCCTATTCTCACTCTTCTTTGTAAACCTACTGACTATTTTTCTAATCCTACCGACAATCCCTTTTTGAGTGGGTGTTCTATTCGACATTCAATCATCCAAGGTACAAGCTCCTATGCCATTGTATATAGATTTATCTGAGACATTTTTGCAGAAAATAATTCAAAGCTAAGTGTACCAATTAAGGGCCCAATGCCCTTCTGGACTTCATATCTTCCCTAGATTTCTGTTTTTATACTTATATTTCACCTATATATTCTTGTAAATATCATAGTTTCCCAATACCATTATTCGTCATGCAGAAGGATTCCTAACCCCAAATTGAACATGTTACTAACCCAAACCATACACTGTTCTCTCAATCGAACTTTACAGAACAGCAGGGACAGGGTTGCTCTTAAAATACAGGAATGTAGGGCATGTTCCACCTGTTGAGAACATCAAAGGTCCATGCAGAAATGATCCCTTGAGAAGATGTAGGCAGCTACGAAAGACCTGAGAGAGAAAAGTCATCTTCTATGGCAAACAACCTTGTCAGCATGAAGGGATGTGTATGAATCAGCCTCTCTCTTCTTAATGTAGAGAAGATGGACCAAACCAGTCCTAGGTGGAGAGCTGTTCCCGGGTGCCCATGGTTTATATACCATTCTAACTTGTGAAAGTGTCACAGGAAGTAGGGGCAGCCTCCATCTCATGGGACTCTTGAAAGCAACTGTTAGGACAAAGTGGTTGTCAAGGCAATGACCTCATTCAGTTCCTGAAGAAGTGATCTACCTCACTTCCTTGGTGATGGAACTCTCTTAACTTGGGATCCAGGAAGCCAGGCACCCGGAGCCAGTCCAGTCCCAGACCCAGTAGGCTCACTTGTTTGAATTTACCAAGGAGAGTGTCAGTCTTTCTTGGTACCAACATATGTGAGGATGGCCAAATACCAGGAGAGCTCTGAATAGGGGCCTTTCCTGAGAAAGTAGGTAGTGGTTCACCGCAGGCTCCTGACAACTTCACAGAGTTGGCCAAGGAGACCAGATCTGAGATAGGACAGGCCATTTTGGGGGAACATAGTATGGCCCACCACTCAGAGGAAACTCCGGATAGTCACAGAGTTACATGGGGGAAGGAGGTGTCTTTGTGGGGTGGGTGTGATTTTGTGGTTTTGTCTCATGATCTGAGAATAGGTAGGAAAGACGGTTTGTTTGATTTGGAGTGGTCTTCTTCTAGTAAGTCGTTGGACAAGGCAAGTGTTTCTATTTTTCTGTATCCCACTGTGTCCGTGGTTGTAGACATTAGAAAATAGAATGCAACAATTCATATGTCCTGTATAGTAGAAAGATTCCCGGCATTCATCCTGCCCAATTTATGAATGGACTGCAGCTTGCCTTATCCATGGGCAACACCTGCTACCTTCCTAAGTTCCTGTTTCTTCCAGAATTCTCACCACTCTCCAGAATAGTCTCATGGTTTTGTGTCCAAAATATGTACCACCTCCAAGCTCTGTGACATTGCCATGTCCTGGATAGCTGAAGGGAATGGCGAGCATCTCAGAAAACTCAGATATCAGTGTGACCAAGAAAGTCTCAGTGGAGAAACCATGCTTTCGGCCTTTTGCTTATCAATTGTTCTGTTTCCCTGAATGTCAGGAAGGTCTTTGCCTCAGGCCACCCCTTTGTGAAGCCTGAAGAAAACAGTTTTCAAATGGAAATGAATAGGCATCACCTGTGGCTCTTTGCTTAATTGCTTTGGAAAGGGATGTGTCTGAATCAGCCTCTTGGCCCTGTGTGAGGTTGTGGCTTAGATTCTCAGCACCTGATGGATGTAAAGAGAGATCCCATGTGTGCATCCAAAACCAAAATGGCCAAAAGAGCAATTATTGTGAATGAAGTCTCTCGCATTCATTTGTAAGGTTCCTGACCACCATCAAGTGAGAATACGGATCCTTTGGTTCAAATGAGTTATGCACAGCACTGCAGAGGCTAACCCATAGGTTTTTGGGTTTTCTCATGGCTCCAAATCATATAAAGAATCTATACCTGACAGTCAGTAGGCCTCAAATTGGAGATGCAGAGCAGTATTAACAGCTGGCCTATCTGATCACTCCTGGTTCACCGGATGGGTGTCCAGGCCACCTTGACTTTAGGCAAATGAGGGGCAAGGGAGCTTATTTTTGACACTGTCTTGGGCTGCACCCCTCATGAAAAACTCCAGCCAGAGGTTATGATAAGTATCTATATGGAAGAAGATGAGGGCCATGTGGGAGTGTTTGGTTTTAATTGTGGTCATTTGTTTGGCGGTTGGAAGAGATAACTGGATCCACCTGGGCTTGAATTCTGGCATGATTCCTCTTAGAGACTGAGTTCTGGAATTTACCTCAAAGAAGTATTGCCATGAAATGTGTTGGGATTTTAGGAGGCCACGCATGAGATGCGCCCTTGAAAACTGAGATCGAGGGCCAGGGTGTCTTTCCACAGTGCAGTGAGAATCTCAGCCAGGATATCACATGATTTTATTTTGAAAGACTTGGCAGCCATAATTGAGAGTCTAAACACAAATGGAACTCATATTGTAGACCTCAATGATCCTGGCTTCATGTGACCTTTTGGCCACTTTTTGGGAAGCCTTGCCTGTGAGATTTCTCCAGAGATTTCATTTAAATGAGCTTCCTCACCACATAATGGTTCCTGAATTAATTGAAACGCACAGTGACTCCAACTTCATCCTTCAAAAATGGTTAAATAAATACTATCAAATTTCTGAAATTCCCATTACCAGGTGGCACTGGAGAACCTTTGGATATCCTGTTGCTGAACATGAGTGAAATAATTCCCCACACAATGACACTTCACCGGGAGAATTCCAAATTTATTGTAAAAGCTGTGTGCTTATATAGAACTAAGGGGGAGATGGTATGGCTTACATAAATGGCAGCAACCCGTTTATTGACAAGTTCTTTCAAATATCAGCTCCAGAGCCCAGGAATTAGTTCTCATTGGGGCTAAGGTTCCCCACAAGCGAGATTTGAAATTGGCGCTGGCGGGAGAGTTCACAAGGGCGGGAACTTTTTGCGCCACTGCAGAAATGAAGAAGGTAGGAAGAAGAAGTCCTTAGGCGCCATGTTGGGGTTTTTCTCTGGGGTATGGCTGCCATTTATTCTTTTCCCAACATTCCACCCTTTTTGTTTTCTTAGGAAGTGGGGTGTCGTTTGTCAGATCTGGCTGCTTCCTGCTGTGTGGGGGTGGTGTGGGGCCTAGAAAGAGAAGTGGAGGAATGCTCAGGAGGCAGGTATGGGGATATCATGGCAGCCAGAAATAAAACCCAGTGGCTATAGACAGCTATTTTCTTAGGGATGAAGTCAATGAATGTTCCCTGAAGCCAAAGATGTCGATGGCATGGAACCAGTCCTGGATGGAAGAGATTGTTGGTATCAGCCACTGGTCCTGTAACAGAGACTCAAGGAAATACTGGAAGCGTTGCCTGGACATGGTGTCGCCAGCACCTGAAGAAGATCAGAGCGAATAAAAACAGAATGAAGATAAAAATTAAAGCAAATGTCAATTTTTGGTAGAAGTTCCATGTGGGGGGACTGACATAGAAGAGGCCAAGAACCATGAGAAAGCTTAGAAGGTGGTAAAGACTATGAATCCAGGATGGCAGATTAAGAGGTTCTCCGAGCTCGTTGTCTCCCACTGTCTAATACCCGTTGCATTCCATCGTGCCTGGTAGTGAGCTTCATCACTGAGTGAACTGTTCTCTTGGAGATGTTGGGGATTCATCGGTCATCAGAGGCTGGTAGTGACTAAGCAAAAGCTGGTTGAAAGTTTGATTAGGAATTTTATGCAGTTGGGTTTGAAGGCACTTCATTATGCAGGGCAAGAGAGCACAAAAAAGGAGCATCCAAATAAGGGGATCCAAGATATGTAGTAAATACATGGCAAGATAGGATTGGAAGAACCCCGTTATGGGATTGGAGGAGATAGGTTTGAGCAATTGGGTGGATAATTCCTGCAATTTAACAACATTTTTTTTATTAGCCCAGATTCATTAACATAATAGCAAAATTCCTCTCTGAGGAATAGGCATGTAACCCCTTTTTCTGCAGTGAGAAGATCAATTGCCCTTTGGTTCTGTAAAGCCACTTGTGCCAATGAAGTAACCGGCCGCTGCAAGGAACCCAGAGACTCAGCCATGGTATTGAGTGTTTCCTGCAGTTTTTGTTAAAGGTCATTGGATCCCATAGAGCATGACCTATAGCTCCACCAGAGAGTCCGAGAACTGTTACTGAGGTTGTTAAAATGAGGCCTACCAGAACCGGCAGAAAGACTACCCTACGGGTGCGGGAAGGTAGGGCCAACTGTCAGAATTCGGTGGGAGTATACAAAGATAGCTGAGGAACTACAGTAACCAAGAAACAGGCGCCAGAGACATTGATGGTTGAGGTACTTAAAGAACCATTACACCAGAGGAAATGTCCAGGTTGCATAAACACAGGGCTCTATGGGGTGCTGTAGCTCAAGGAACAAATGGGTAAAGGATTCATTATTGGCAGGTGGAAACAGATGAAAGGAAATAAAGTATTGGTGGAATAACTTTCCCACAGTGGGATACGTGTCACATGTAGGGGTTGTCCTTTTTAGAGAAATTGTAGGGTTTTGCTGGAATATTTCCTGCCGCTAATGGGACTGCTGCTAGAAGTGGACGACTAAGTGAAGCACAGAGAAAGCACTGAGAAGTAGGCACAGAAAGAGGGGTGGAGTTTAATAATCAAAAAGTTTGGTGTAGCAAATTGAGCCATGTGGGAGGGGGACCTGAGAGGGTTGAAGGCTCTGAATCCTCTTTGGATGAGCTATGGATATGATCTCAAAGTTTTGATTCTGAGTCCTTAATGTGTTCGACTACCTCGATGGTTGCCTTAGGTTGCGTAATCAGGGTGCGGCCAATAGTCATCCACCCTGTGGGTCTGACTGAGGTTGGCCGAGCATAGACAGCAAACTCAACATAGCCCCATCGTTTGGCCTTGGGGTCAGGTTTATCTAAAGTATACCATCCATTTTACTGGATGAAGAGCCTTTATGCCACTTTATGTAACTAGAAGTCCACCCTTCAGGGTAACCAAATGAGTGGTAAGAATAGCTACCACGTTCATCATGGAACATGCATGACCAATAGGGGCACCCATTATATATCTCAGGCCACCAATGACAATAGTCTTTTGTTTGATCAAAAAGGAAGCAAATGAAAGGCCAGTTCCAGCTACCAGGGACGAAGGTCCTTGAAGGTGACAATTTTAGGGAAATAGAGGTGCAGTTGTGGATGAAGCAAGTAGTTGCATCCACTGCGCAGACCTTCTGCATGCCATGTTCTGAGTATCGTTCCCGAAAAGTGAATAAATGCATGGTAGGTGAGGAGGGTAAAGACCACTCCTGACAGAGCACAGAAAATAAGCAGAGCACAAAAAACAAGCAGTTAGAGAAGACTAGGGTGTTGGGAGAGCTCATTGTGCCTTCTTTAAGAGGAATTGGGCTGCAAGGAAAACCGTGTGAGCCACAACTAAAATGGGTGAGATGGGTGTGGAGAGCAGGAGTAAAGGGGAGGTTCAGTAGGTGATTCTTGGAGTTCCTCTGGGGTGGCCCTGTCTTCAGCAGGTGGGGCCTCCTGGTGATGTGGCTTCAACCTAGACATGTGAATCCATGGAGTGAGACAGTTGTCTGGTAGGGAGAGTTTGGCGGTGGTAAGGGTAAAGAGTATGACTGGATAGGGGCCTTCCCATTTTGCGGCAAGAGTCCCTTTTTCCTCTGGGGTATTATAATAGACTAGACTAACAGGTGTTAAGGGAGGAGTGTTTGGAGAGGAGACTGGGTCCGGAAGAAGCATCTGTGGATGATATATATTTACTGATGAATTTCGATTGGCATTTATATTGGTACTTTTTAATGTCTGTGAGTGTTGTGTGTGTGTGTGTGTGTGTGTGTGTGTGTGTGTGTGTGTGTGTGTATAGATATAGATATAGATATACTCTCCAAAGTTTTCCAAATATGAAATATATGTGTCTAGTATACACTCTCTAAATTCATTCATGTTCATGTATGTGGATTTATAATCCACTTTTCAGAAGATTATAATCAGAAATATTCATCCACCTGAAATACATATTTGTTTCCTAGTACTGACTACTAACTTCAGTGAAGGGTGCATACAAATCCTAATTATTCTACAGTATCTGACCCAGTCTAACATCAATGCAAGTAGACTCCTATGGGACATGATATGTAATTTGTCATTCATTTGTATTCGACACTGGTACATTATTGTTTCTTCAGTTTTTGCACATCATAGGATATACATTTCATCCAGAAGTTCACAAATTAATAGGCATTTGTTTCAACATTAATCACTTCTTGCTTCAGAACACATGTATTGTCAGGGTTTCTTGACTGGTCTTTTCATGAGACTTCTTTCCAAACACATTATTTTGAATTTCCATAATCATTTTGAAGCAAAACTCACACACTCTTCATGATAAACCAAAACACTAATATTTCCAATAGATATATAACTGGTTGGAATGAATGATTGTATATCAATATACAATTTCCTTTTATTTTTCAGATATCAGTTCAATTCATTATTTAAAGTTCAAAAAAGTTATATTATTTATTCACAGTATGGTCTATTCGTGGTTTTTCTCTATGTTCATAGAAACAGGGTACACCTCTTTGTACCCCCGATTCTAATTTTACATCTTCAATATATTGCTCCCAGAAATGGTGAAAGAAATACTCATGTCACCTCATTATCACAGTAATATTCTGGACAAAAAATGGAAAGGTCACACTTATGATTGTACCAAAGCCTAAATGGAAAGTGAACATGGATTTCTAAAAACATCCATGTCCAGGTTGCCTAATGCTGTCAATTGTCACTCCTATTGGTGACTACATATTTGTTTTTTCCTAATTTATATATTGAAACTCAACCCTGTTGAAAATGTCTAATTCTATCCCTCACTTTATACTTTGCCTGATTTCGTAATGTTTCCATTGTTATCTGCTTTTCTACATATTTTCCCCAGTTCAACATAGTGTCTGACTCTTCATATGTGCTGACATTTACATTCACTCTATAACCAAAAGTCTATTGCTAAAGAACTTTTGGTCCAAATCCTATACTCACTCGTCTTCCTAAACCTACCGACTATCTTCCTAATCCTACTGAATATCCCTTTTTGACTGGATGTTCTCTTCTAAATTCAATCATCCAATGTACAAGGTCCTATGCCATTGTATATCAAATTATCTGAGACAACTTTGCAGAACATAATTCAAAGCTAAGTATCCCAATCAAGGGCAAAACCCTTCTGGGCTTCAAAGCATACCTAGATTTCTTTTTTCATACTTATATTTCACCTCTATATTCTTGTAAATATTGCAGGTTCCCAATTCCATTATTCATCGCAAAGAATCATTCATCACCAAATCAAACCTGTTTTTAACCCCAAGTATACACTGTTCCCTCAATCATTTTACAGAAGAGCAGGGACAGAGGGGTTCTTACAATACAGGAAAGTTGGGGATCTTCCACCAGATGAGAACCTCAAATGTCCATGCACAAATGATACCTGGAGAAGTTGTAGGCAGGTATGAAGCACCTGAGAGAGCAAAAGTCAACTTCCATGGCAAACAACCTGGTCAGGATGAAGGGATGTGTCTGAATCTGCCTCTCTCTTCTTATTGTAGACAAGGTGGAACAATCCAGGCCTGAGTGGAGAGCTGTTCCCGGGTGCCAATGGTTGATATACATTCTACCTTATGAAAGTGTCACAGGAAGTAGGGGCAACCTCCATCTTATGTAACCCTTGGAAGCAACTGTTAGGACAAAGTGGTTGCCAAGGCAGTGACCTCATTCAGTTCCAAAGAATGTGACAATCCTCATTTCCTTGGTGATGGAACTCTCTGAACTTTGTATCCAAGAAGCCAGGCACCCAGAGGCAGTCCCAGTCCCAGGCCCAGTGGGCTCACTTGTTTGGATTTACCAAGGACAGAGTCAGTTTTCTTGGTACCTAATGATGTGAGGATGGCCAAATGCCAGAAGAGCTCTGAAGATGGACCTTTCCTGAGGAAACAGGTAGTGGCTAACCACTTTTTCCTGACATCTTCACAGAGTTGGTCAAGGAAACAAGATCTGAGAGAAGACAGGCCATTTCGGGGGAACATAGTATGGCCCACCAGTCAGAGGACACTCCGGATTCTCACAGACCTACTTGGGGGAAGGAGGTGCCTTTGTGGGAGTGGGTGTGGGTTTGTTGTTTTGTCTCATGTTCTGAGAATAGATCGAAAAGGCGGTTTGTTTGGTTTGGAGCAGACAGTTTCTAGTAAGTCATTTGACAAGGCGAGTGTTTCTGTTTATGTGTATCCCACTGTGTCCGTTGTTGTAGACATTAGAAAAGAGAATGCATTAATGGATGTGTCCTGTCTTGTATAAATCTTCCCTATAATTCATCCTGCCCAATATATGAATGGACTGCAGCTTGTCTTATCGATGTGCAACACCTCTATCTTACTAAGTTGTTGTTTTCTTCCTGAATTCTGGCCACTCTCCAGAATGGGCTCAGGGATTTGTGTCCAAAATATGTACCACCTCCAAGCTCTGTGACATGGCCATGTAAAGGATAGTTGAAGAGAATGGCGAGCATCTCAGAAAACTCAGATATCAGTGTGACCAGGAAAGTTTTAGTGCAGAAACACTGCTTTGGGCTTTTTGCTTACTTATTGTTGTGTTGCACTGAATGTCAGGAAGGTCTTTACCTCAGGCCACCCCTTTGTGAAGCCTGAAGAAAACAGTTTTCAAATGGAAATGAATGGGCCTCACCTGTGGTTCTTTGCTTAATTGCTTTGGAAAGGGATGTGTCTTTATCAGCCTCTTGGTCCTGTGTGTGGCTGTGACTTAGATTCTCAGCACCTGATGGATCTCAAGAATGATCCCATGTGAGCTTCCAAAACCAAAATGGCAAAAAATATCATTCATTGTGGATGCAGACTCTTGCCTTCCTCTGTTAGGTTCCTGCACTCCAACAAATATGAATAGGGATTCTGTGAGTCAAATGAGTTCTTCAAAGCCCTGCAGAGGTGCTTGTGTTTTCGCATGACTCTAAATCACCTAAAGAATCGATACCTAAAATCAGGAGCCCTCAAATTGGAGAAACATAGAAGTATTAACGGCAGGCTTATTTGTTCACTCCTGGTTCACAGCAACGGTGTCCAGGCTACCCTGACTTTAGGCAAATGAGGGGCAAACGAGCTGATTTTGGACACTGTGTTGGGCTGCACCCCTCATGGAAACCTCCAGCCAGAGTTTAAGATGATTGACTATATCGAATAAGGTGAGGGCCATGTGGGAGTGTTTTGGTTTTAATGTTGGTCATTTGTGTGGCATTGGAAAAAATGACTGGTTCCACGTGGGCTTGAACTCTGGTGTGATTCCCCTTAAACACTGGGTTTTGGAACTGAACTCAGAGAAGCATTGCTATGAATTTTGTTGGGATTTTAAGAGGCCACGCATGAAAGTCGCTCTTGGAAACTGAGACCTAGGCCCCGGGTAGATTTCCACAGAGGCCTGGGAATCTCAGCAAGGATATCACATGATTTTATTCTTAAAGAAATGGCAGCCATAGTTGAGAGTCAAAACACACATCCACCTCACATTGTAGACCTCAATGGGCCTGGCCTAATGTGACCTTTTGTCCATTCTTTGGGAAGCCTTGCCTGTGAGATTTCTCCAGAGATTTCATTGAAATGAGCTTCCTCACCATTTAATCTTTGCTGAATGAATTGAAACCCACAGTGCCTCCAACTTCAATCTTGAAAAATGGCTAGATAAATACCATGAAATTTTTGAAATTCCTATGACCAGGTGGCACTGGAGAAACATTGGATGTCCTATTGCTGATCATGAGTATACCAGACAGTGCCTTGATTTACTGAGTTTCATGAAAATGGTGTAGAACAGAGATGCCAGTAAGTTTGAGCCTGCTGAGTAGTGGGTCTAGAGCAGTGCTGGGGAGGTGTTTGATAAAACATCCATGGTAGGGCCATGTGGATCTACCATTGGATTCCAAATGGCTTGTAACTGACATGGTGCTGCCAGCAGACCCTTATATGTAAAGGCATCTTGTTATATGGAGAGTTTTAAGAGGAAAATTAAGAATCAGGTTGATATGGACAAGGGGGCAGTAGGGCAAGCTGTGCGAGATAGAAGCCTAGTTGGTGCATTCTCTTGCAGACCCTGACCCACCACACGTGACAGAACTCCCTCCAGCACTGTGTCCCAGTTACCTGCTAGTATTTCGTGAAACAAATACCAAACTCACAGTGCAGCAGCCTAAAAACCACAAAAAGTGGAGGAGGACCAAATGGCTTCACAGTCCACATGGGGAGACGGGGAGACACTTAGTCCCCAGTGGCCTCAGTTTACCTATAAAGAGAGGATTCAGCACTGCTTCATCTTGTTCATTGGAAAATAAGAAACCATGTCCTCCAGGTCACATAGATGCAGACCCAGCTTTGATGGTCTCACTACAAAGGAAGCCAAATCTCATGAAAACAACATATATTTCAAGTGCGGAAGCTCAGAGGCAGTTTCTCAAAAAGTTTTTAGGCCAGCAGAGTTACATGTTAGTGGAGTGTTTACCATGTCTCTTACTTTTGGAAACTCCTAAACCACCTCCAAGGTTGTGAACTCCTGAGCATTTTCCATTCCAGATATGTATTCACTGATTTTGTAACTCTTCTCCTCTAATTGTGTCTTACTTGGGGTGAAGGTAATGTCAAGGCATTGTTTTGGATGAGAGTGGGAGGATATTTGTGCAGCATATATTTACATACACATGGGATTCATTTTCCAATTTTTCATTCGAAGTACTGAATCCCTGACACTAACCCATACCTAGTAGACTCAGACTATTCATCCTAATATAATGGGGAAAATTAACCCAACACAATAGAAATACAAGCACTTCAGAGGAGACATGTTCTATAGTTGGACTTGACATTTGCATTATATAAGGTAGGAGTTATACATCTAGTCAAATTTTAATTGAAATATTCTCCATGTGTTTTTAAACTTAACAAATATGTGAATACTTGTTTCCAATTTCTGTAGCTTATTCACACATGTATATTTATATGCATATATAGAATCCTACCAGGTATCACACGTACATTTTTGTAAGGTGGATGTCTTGGCAGATACAAATTGTGAGAAGTGTTCACTCCTCCTAAATGCTGTTGGAAATGAAAATTCAACCTATAAGAGAGCGTCCTAGAAGAACAACATTATACATAAACTCATGTTCAGTAACATAAATATTTTTGCATCTGTGGATGATATATATTTACTGATGAATTTCGATTGGCATTTATATTGGTACTTTTTAATGTCTGTGAGTGTTGTGTGTGTGTGTGTGTGTGTGTGTGTGTGTGTATAGATATAGATATAGATATACTCTCCAAAGTTTTCCAAATATGAAATATATGTGTCTAGTATACACTCTCTAAATTCATTCATGGTCATGTATGTTGATTTATAATCAAATTTTCACAAGATTATAATCAGAAATATTCATCCACCTGAAATACATATTTGTTTCCTAGTACTGACTACTAACTTCAGTGAAGGGTGCATACAAATCCTAATTATTCTACAGTATCTGACCCAGTCTAACATCAATGCAAGTAGACTCCTATGGGACATGATATGTAATTTGTCATTCATTTGTATTCGACACTGGTACATTTTTGTTTCTTCAGTTTTTGCACATCATAGGATATACATTTCATCCCCAAGTTCACAAATTAATAGGCATTTGTTTCAACATTAATCAATTCTTGCTTCAGAACACATGTATTGTCAGGGTTTCTTGACTGGTCTTTTCATGAGACTTCTTTCCAAACACATTATTTTGAATTTCCATAATCATTTTGAAGCAAAACTCACACACTCTTCATGATAAACCAAAACACTAATATTTCCATTAGATATATAACTGGTTGGAATGAATGATTGTATATCAATATACAATTTCCTTTTATTTCTCAGATATCAGTTCAATTCATTACTTAAAGTTCAAAAAAGTTATATTATTTATTCACAGTATGGTCTATTCGTGGTTTTTCTCTATGTTCATAGAAACAGGGTACACCTATTTGTACCCCCGATTCTAATTTTACATCTTCAATATATTGCTCCCAGAAATGGTGAAAGAAATACTCATGTCACCTCATTATCACAGTAATATTCTGGACACAAAATGGAAAGGTCACACTTATGATTGTACCAAAGCCTAAATGGAAAGTGAACATGGATTTCTAAAAACATCCATGTCCAGGTTTCCTAATGCTGTCAATTGTCACTCCTATTGGTGACTACATATTTGTTTTTTCCTAATTTATATATTGAAACTCAACCCTGTTGAAAATGTCTAATTCTATCCCTCACTTTATACTTTGCCTGATTTCGTAATGTTTCCATTGATATCTGCTTTTCTACATATTTTCCCCAGTTCAACATAGTGTCTGACTCTTCATATGTGCTGACATTTACATTCAGTCTATAACCAAAAGTCTATTGCTAAAGAACTTTTGGTCCAAATCCTATACTCACTCGTCTTCCTAAACCTACCGACTATCTTCCTAATCCTACTGAATATCCCTTTTTGACTGGATGTTCTCTTCTAAATTCAATCATCCAATGTACAAGGTCCTATGCCATTGTATATCAAATTATCTGAGACATCTTTGCAGAACATAATTCAAAGCTAAGTATCCCAATCAAGGGCAAAACCCTTCTGGGCTTCAAAGCATACCTAGATTTCTTTTTTCATACTTATATTTCACCTCTATATTCTTGTAAATATTGCAGGTTCCCAATCCCATTATTCATCGCACAGAATCATTCGTCACCAAATCAAACCTGTTTTTAATCCCAAGTATACACTGTTCCCTCAATCATTTTACAGAAGAGCAGGGACAGAGGGGTTCTTACAATACAGGAAAGTTGGGGATCTTCCACCAGATGAAAACCTCAAATGTCCATGCACAAATGATACCTGGAGAAGTTGTAGGCAGGTATGAAGCACCTGAGAGAGCAAAAGTCAACTTCCATGGCAAACAACCTGGTCAGGATGAAGGGATGTGTCTGAATCTGCCTCTCTCTTCTTATTGTAGACAAGGTGGAACAATCCAGGCCTGAGTGGAGAGCTGTTCCCGGGTGCCAATGGTTGATATACATTCTACCTTATGAAAGTGTCACAGGAAGTAGGGGAAACCTCCATCTTATGTAACCCTTGGAAGCAACTGTTAGGACAAAGTGGTTGCCAAGGCAGTGACCTCATTCAGTTCCAAAGAATGTGACATACCTCATTTCCTTGGTGATGGAACTCTCTGAACTTGGTATCCAAGAAGCCAGGCACCCAGAGGCAGTCCCAGTCCCAGGCCCAGTGGGCTCACTTGTTTGGATTTACCAAGGACAGAGTCAGTTTTCTTGGTACCTAATGATGTGAGGATGGCCAAATGCCAGGAGAGCTCTGAAGATGGACCTTTGCTGAGAAAACAGATAGTGGCTAACCACTTTTTCCTGACATCTTCACAGAGTTGGTCAAGGAAACAAGATCTGAGAGAAGACAGGCCATTTCGGGGGAACATAGTATGGCCCACCAGTCAGAGTACACTCCGGATAGTCACAGACCTACTTGGGGGAAGGAGGTGCCTTTGTGGGAGTGGGTGTGGGTTTGTTGTATTGTCTCATGTTCTGAGAATAGATCGAAAAGGCGTTTTGTTTGGTTTGGAGCAGACAGTTTCTAGTAAGTCATTTGACAAGGCGAGTGTTTCTGTTTATGTGTATCCCACTGTGTCCTTTGTTGTAGACATTAGAAAAGAGAATGCATTAATGGATGTGTCCTGTCTTGTATAAATCTTCCCTATAATTCATCCTGCCCAATATATGAATGGACTGCAGCTTGTCTTATCGATGTGCAACACCTGCTATCTTTCTAAGTTGTTGTTTTCTTCCTGAATTCTGGCCACTCTCCAGAATGGGCTCAGGGATTTGTGTCTAAAATATGTATCACCTCCCAGCTCTGTGACATGGCCATGTAAAGGATAGTTGAAGAGAATGGCGAGCATCTCAGAAAACTCAGATATCCGTGTGACCAGGAAAGTCTCAGTGCAGAAACACTGCTTTGGGCTTTTTGCTTACTTATTGTTGTGTTGCACTGAATGTCAGGAAGGTCTTTGCCTCAGGCCACCCCTTTGTGAAGCCTGAAGAAAACAGTTTTCAATTGGAAATGAATGGGCCTCACCTGTGGTTCTTTGCTTAATTGCTTTGGAAAGGGATGTGTCTTTATCAGCCTCTTGGTCCTGTGTGTGGCTGTGACTTAGATTCTCAGCACCTGATGGATCTTAAGAATGATCCCATGTGAGCTTCCAAAACCAGAATGGCAAAAAATATCATTCATTGTGGATGAAGACTCTTGCCTTCCTCTGTTAGGTTCCTGCACTCCAACAAATATGAATAGGGATTCTGTGAGTCAAATGAGTTCTTCAAAGCCCTGCAGAGGTGCTTGTGTTTTCGCATGACTCTAAATCACCTGAAGAATCGATACCTAAAATCAGTAGCCCTCAAATTGGAGACACATAGAAGTATTAACGGCAGGCTTATTTGTTCACTCCTGGTTCACAGCAACGGTGTCTAGGCTACCCTGACTATAGGCAAATGGGGGCAAACGAGCTGATTTTGGACACTGTCTTGGGCTGCACCCCTCATGGAAACCTCCAGCCAGAGTTTAAGATGATTGACTATATGGAATAAGGTGAGGGCCATGTGGGAGTGTTTGGGTTTTAATGTTGGTCATTTGTGTGGCATTGGAAAAAATGACTGGTTCCACGTGGGCTTGAACTCTGGTGTGATTCCCCTTAAACACTGGGTTTTGGAACTGAACTCAGAGAAGCATTGCTATGAATTTTGTTGGGATTTTAAGAGGCCACGCATGAAAGTCGCTCTTGGAAACTGAGACCTAGGCCCCGGGTAGATTTCCACAGAGGCCTGGGAATCTCAGCAAGGATATCACATGATTTTATTCTTAAAGAAATGGCAGCCATAGTTGAGAGTCAAAACACACATCCACCTCACATTGTAGACCTCAATGGGCCTGGCCTAATGTGACCTTTTGTCCATTCTTTGGGAAGCCTTGCCTGTGAGATTTCTCCAGAGATTTCATTGAAATGAGCTTCCTCACCATTTAATCTTTGCTGAATGAATTGAAACCCACAGTGCCTCCAACTTCAATCTTGAAAAATGGCTAGATAAATACCATGAAATTTTTGAAATTCCTATGACCAGGTGGCACTGGAGAAACATTGGATGTCCTATTGCTGATCATGAGTATACCAGACAGTGCCTTGATTTACTGAGTTTCATGAAAATGGTGTAGAACAGAGATGCCAGTAAGTTTGAGCCTGCTGAGTAGTGGGTTTGGAGCAGTGCTGGGGAGGTGTTTGATAAAACATCCGTGGTAGGGCCATGTGGATCTACCATTGGATTCCAAATGGCTTGTAACTGACATGGTGCTGCCAGCAGACCCTTATATGTAAAGGCATCTTGTTATATGGAGAGTTTTAAGAGGAAAATTAAGAATCAGGTTGATATGGACAAGGGGGCAATGGGGCAAGCTGTGAGAGATAGAAGCCTAGTTGGTGCATTATCTTGCAGACCCTGACCCACCACACGTGACAGAACTCCCTCCAGCACTGTGTCCCAGTTTAGCTGCTAGTATTTCGTGAAACAAATACCAAACTCACAGTGCAGCAGCCTAAACACAACAAAAAGTGGAGGAGGACCAAATGGCTTCACAGTCCACACGGGGAGACGGGGAGACACTTAGTCTCTAGTGACCTTAATTTACCTAAAAATAGAGGATTCAGCACTGCTTCATCTTGTTCATTGGAAAATAAGAAACCATGTCCTCCAGGTCACATAGATGCAGACCCAGCTTTGATGGTCTCACTACAAAGGAAGCCAAATCTCATGAAAACAACATATATTTCAAGTGCGGAAGCTCAGAGGCAGTTTCTCAAAAAGTTTTTAGGCCAGCAGAGTTCCATGTTTGTGGAGTGTTTACCCTGTCCCTTAGTTTTGGAAACTCCTCTACCACCTCCAAGGTTGTGAACTCCTGAGCATTTTCCATTCCAGATATGTATTCACTGATTTTGTAACTCTTCTCCTCTAATTGTGTCTTACTTGGGGTGAAGGTAATGTCAAGTCATTGTTCTGGATAAGAGCGTGAGGATATTTGTGCAGCATATATTTACATACACATTGGATTCCTTTTCCAATTTTCCATTTGAAGTACTGAATCCCGGACACTAAAACTTACCTAGTAGATTCAGACTATTCATCCTAATATAATGGGGAAATTTAACCCAACACAATAGAAATACAAGCACTTCAGAGGAGACATGTTGTATAGTTGGACTTGACATTTGCATTATATAAGGTAGGAGTTATAAATCTCGTCAAATTTTAATTGAAATATTCTCCATGTGTTTTTAAACTTAACAAATATGTGAATACTTGTTTCCAATTTCTGTAGCTTATTCACACATGTATATTTATATGCATATATAGAATCCTACCAGGTATCACACGTACATTTTTGTAAGGTGGATGTCTTGGCAGATACAAATTGTGAGAAGTGTTCACTCCTCCTAAATGCTGTTGGAAATGAAAATTCAACCTATAAGAGAGCGTCCTAGAAGAACAACATTATACATAAACTCATGTTCAGTAACATAAATATTTTTGCATCTGTGGATGATATATATTTACTGATGAATTTCGATTGGCATTCATATTGGTACTTTTTAATGTCTGTGAGTGTTGTGTGTGTGTGTGTGTGTGTGTGTGTGTATAGATATAGATATAGACATACTCTCCAAATTTATCAAAATATGAAAAAGTGTGTCTAATATATACTCTCTAAATTCATTCATGTACATGTATGTGGATTTATAATCAACTTTTCACAAGATTATAATCAGAAATATTCATCCACCTGAAATACATATTTGTTTCATAGTACTGAAACCTAACTTCAGTGAATGGTGCATACAAATCCTAATTACTCTACAGTAACTGACCCAGTCTAACATCAATGCAAGAAGACTCCTATGGGACATGATATGTAATTTGTCATTCATTTGTATTCGACACTGGTACATTATTGTTTCTTCAGTTTTTGCACATCATAGGATATACATTGCATCCACAAGTTCACAAATTAATAGGCATTTGTTTCAACTTTAATGACTTCTTGCTTCAGAACACATGTATTGTCAGGGTTTCTTGACTGGTCCTTTCATCAGACTTCTTTCCAAACACATAATTTTGAATTTCCATAATCATTTTGAAGCAAAACTCACACACTCTTCATGATAAACCAAAACACTAATATTTCCAATAGATATATAACTGGTTGGAATGAATGATTGTATATCAATATACGATTTCCTTTAATTTTTCAGATATCAGTTCAATTCATTATTTAAAGTTGAAAAAATTATATTATTTATTCACAGTATGGTCTATTCATGCTTTTTTTCTATGTTCATAGAAACAGGGTACACCTCTTTGTACCGCGATTCTAATATTACATCTTCAATATATTGCTCCCAGAAATGGTGAAAGAAATACTCATGTCACCTGATTATCACAGTAATATTCTGGACAAAAAATGGAAAGGTCACACTTATGATTCTACCAAAGCCTAAATGGAAAGTGAACATGGATTTCTAAAAACATCCATATCCAGGTTGCCTAATGCTGTCAATTGTCAATCCTATTGGTGACTACATATTTGTTTTTTCCTATTTATATATTCAAACTCAACACTGTTGAAAATGTCTAATTCTATCCCTCACTTTATACTTTGCCTGATTTCGTAATGTTTCTATTGATATCTGCTTTTCTACATATTTTCCCCAGTTCAACATAGTGACTGTCTCTTCATATGTGCTGACATTTACATTCACTCTATAACCAAAAGTCTATTGCTAAAGAACTTTTGGTCCAAATCCTGTACTCACTCTTCTTCCTAAACCTACCGACTATCTTCCTAATCCTACTGAATATCCCTTTTTGACCTGATGTTCTCTTCTAAATTCTATCATCCAATGGACAACGTCCTATGCCATTGTAATTCGAATTATCTGAGACATCTTTGCAGAACATAATTCAAAGCTAAGTATCCCAATCAAGGGCAAAACCCTTCTGGGCTTCAAAGCATACCTAGATTTCTGTTTTCATACTTATATTTCACCTCTATATTCTTGTAAATATTGCAGGTTCCCAATCCCATTATTCATCGCACAGAATCATTCGTCACCAAATCAAACCTGTTTTTAACCCCAAGTATACACTGTTCCCTCAATCATTTTACAGAAGAGCAGGGACAGAGGGGTTCTTACAATACAGGAAAGTTGGGGATCTTCCACCAGATGAGAACCTCAAATGTCCATGCACAAATGATACCTGGAGAAGTTGTAGGCAGGTATGAAGCACCTGAGAGAGCAAAAGTCATCTTCCATGGCAAACAACCTGGTCAGGATGAAGGGATGTGTCTGAATCTGCCTCTCTCTTTTTACTGTAGACAAGGTGGAACAATCCAGGCCTGAGTGGAGAGCTGTTCCAGGGTGCCAATGGTTGATATACATTCTACCTTATGAAAGTGTCACAGGAAGTAGGGGAAACCTCCATCTTATGTAACCCTTGGAAGCAACCGTTAGGACAAAGTGTTTGCCAAGGCAGTGACCTCATTCAGTTCCAAAGAATGTGACATACCTCATTTCCTTGGTGATGGAACTCTCTGAACTTGGTATCCAAGAAGCCAGGCACCCAGAGGCAGTCCCAGTCCCAGGCCCAGTGGGCTCACTTGTTTGGATTTACCAAGGACAGAGTCAGTTTTCTTGGTACCTAATGATGTGAGGATGGCCAAATGCCAGGAGAGCTATGAATATGGACCTTTCCTGAGAAAACAGGTAGTGGCTAACCACTTTTTCCTGACATCTTCACAGAGTTGGTCAAGGAAACATGATCTGAGAGAAGACAGGCCATGTCGAGGGAACATAGTATGGCCCACCAGTCAGAGGATACTTCGGATAGCCAAGACCTACTTGGGGGCAGGAGGTGCCTTTGTGGGAGTGTGTGTGGGTTTGTTGTTTTGTCTCATGTTCTGAGAATAGATAGGAAAGGCGTTTTGTTTGGTTTGGAGTGGACAGTTTCTAGTAAGTCATTTGACACGGCGAGTGTTTCTGTTTCTGTGTATCCCACTGTGTCCGTTGTTGTAGACATTAGAAAAGAGAATGCATTAATGGATGTGTCCTGTCTAGTATAAATCTTCCCTATAATTCATCCTGCCCAATATATGAATGGACTGCAGCTTGTCATATCGATGTGCAACACCTGTTATCTTTCTAAGTTGTTGTTTTCTTCCTGAATTCTGGCCACTCTCCAGAATAGGCTCATGGATTTGTGTCCAAAATATGTACCATCTCCAAGCTCTGTGACATGGCCATGTAAAGGATAGTTGAAGAGAATGGCGAGCATCTCAGAAAACTCAGATATCAGTGTGACCAGGAAAGTCTCAGTGCAGAAACACTGCTTTGGGCTTTTTGCTTACTTATTGCTGTGTTGCACTGAATGTCAGGAAGGTCTTTGCCTCAGGCCACCCCTTTGTGAAGCCTGAAGAAAACAGTTTTCAAATGGAAATGAATGGGCCTCACCTGTGGCTCTTAGCTTAATTGCTTTGGAAAGGGATGTGTCTTTATCTGCCTCTTGGACCTGTGTGTGGCTGTAGCTTAGATTCTCAGCACCTGATGGATCTTAATAATGATCCCATGTGAGCTTCCAAAACCACAATGGCAAAAAATATCATTCATTTTGGATGAAGTCTCTTGCCTTCCTCTGTTAGGTTGCTGCACTCCATCAAATGAGAATAGGGATTATTTAGGTCAAATGAGTTCTTCAAGCCCTGCAGATGTACTTGTGTTTTCGCTTGACTCTAAATCACCTAAAGAATTGATACCTAAAATCAGTAGACCTCAAATTGGAGAAACATAGAAGTATTAACGGCAGGTTTATTTGTTCACTCCTGGTTCACAGAAACGGTGTCCAGCCTACCCTGACATTAGGCAAATGAGGGGCAAATGAGCTGATTTTGGACACTGTCTTGGGCTGCGCCCCTCATGGAAACCTCCAGCCAGATGTTAAGATGATTGACTATATGGAATAAGATGAGGGCTATGTGGGAGTGTTTTGGTTTTAATGTTGCTCATTTGTGTGGCATTGGAATAAATGACTGTGTCCACGTGGGCTTGAACTCTGGTGTGATTCCCCTTAGAGACTGGATTTTGGAACTGAACTCAGAGAAGCATTGCCATGAATTTTGTTGGGATTTTAAGAGGCCATGCATGAAAGTCGCTCTTGGAAACTGAGACCTAGGCCCCGGGTGGATTTCCACAGAGGCCTGGGAATCTCAGAAAGGATATCACATGATTTTATCCTTAAAGAAATGGCAGCCATAGTTGAGAGTCAAAACACACATGGACCTCACATTATAGACCTCAATGGGCCTCGCCTAATGTGACCTTTTGTCCACTCTTTGGGAAGCCTTGCCTGTGAGAGTTCTCCAGAGATTTTATTGAAATGAGCTTCCTCACCATTTAATCTTTGCTGAATGAATTGAAACCCACAGTGCCTCCAACTTCATGCTTGAAAAATGGCTAGATAAATACCATAAAATTTTTGAAATACCTATGACCAGGTGGTACTGGAGAAACATTGGATGTCCTTTTGCTGATCATGATTATACCAGACAGTGCCTTGATTTACTGAGTTTCATGAAAATGGTGTAGAACAGAGATGCCAGTAGTTTGTAGCCTGCTGAGTAGTGGGTCTAGAGCAGTGGTGGGGAGGTGTTTGATAAAACATTCGTGGAATGGCCTTGTGGATCTACCATTGGATTCCAAATGGCTTGTAACCGACATGGTGCAGCCAGCAGACCCTTATATGTAAAGGCATCTTGTTATATGGAGAGTTTTCAGAGGAAAATTAAGAATCAGGTTGATATGGAAAAGGGGGCAATGGGGAAAGCTGTGAGAGATAGAAGCCTAGTTGGTGCATTCTCTTGCAGACCCTGACCCACCACACGTGACAGAACTCCCTCCAGCACTGTGTCCCAGTTTAGCTCCTAGTATTTCGTGAAACAACTACCAAACTCACAGTGCAGCAGCAAAAACTCCACAAAAAATGGAGGAGGACCAAATGGCTTCACAGTCCACACGGGGAGACACTTAGTCCCCAGTGGCCTCAGTTTACTTACAAAGAGAGGATTCAACACTGCTTCATCTTGTTCATTGGAAAATAAGAAACCATGTCCTCCAGGTCACATAGATGTAGACCCAGCTTTGATGGTCTCACTACAAAGGAAGCCAAATCTCCTGAAAACAACATATATTTCAAGTGCGGAAGCTCAGAGGCAGTTTCTCAAAAAGTTTTTAGGCCAGCAGAGCTCCATGTTTGTGGAGTGTTTACCCTGTCCCTTACTTTTTGAAACTCCTCTACCGCCTCCAGAATGTGAACTCCTTAGCATTTTCCATTCCAGATATGTATTCACTGATTTTGTAACTCTTCTCCTCTAGTTGTGTCTTACTTGTGGTGAAGGTAATGTCAAGGCATTGTTCTGGATGAGAGCGGGAGGATATTTGTGCAGCGTATATTTACATACACATTGGATTCATTTTCCAATTTTTCATTCGAAGTACTGAATCCCTGACAATAACCCATACCTAGTAGACTCAGACTATTCATCCTAATATAATCGTGAAAATTAACCCAACACAATAGAAATACAAGCACTTCAGAGGAGACATGTTGTATAGTTGGACTTGACATTTGCCTTATATAAGGTTGGAGTCATAAATCTAGTCAAATTTTAATTGTAATATTGTCCATGTGTTTTTAAACTTAACAAATATGTGAATTCTTGTTTCCCTTTTCTGTAGCCTATTCACACATGTATATTTATATGCATATATAGAATCCTACCAGGTATCACACGTACATTTTTGTGAGGTGGCTGTCTTGGCAGATACAAATTGTGAGAAGAGTTCACTCCTCCTAAATGCTTTTGGAAATGAAAATTCAACCTATAGGAGAGCGTCCTATTAGAAAAACATTATATATAAACTCATGTTTAGTAAAATAAATATTTTTTGCATTTGTGGATGATATATATTTACTGATGAATTTCGATTGGCATTTATATTGGTACTTTTTAATGTCTGTGAGTGTTGTGTGTGTGTGTGTGTGTGTGTGTGTGTGTGTGTGTATATATATATATATATATATATATAGATAGATAGATATAGATATAGATATAGATATATAGATATAAATATAGATATACTCTCCAAATTTTTCAAAGTATGAAATATATGTGTCTTATTTTGCACTTCCTAAATTTTTCATATTCATGAATGTGGATTTATAATTATCTTTTCACAAGATTATTCTCAGAAACATTCATATACCCTACGAGACTCTTACCACTAATACTAATATAATGGAGAAAAAGAACCCAAACAGAATAGATACAAGCATTTCAGAAGAGACATGGTGTATAGTTGGACTTGCCTTTTGCATAATATAAGGTAGGAGTTATAAATCTATTCAATTTATTGAAATAATTTTCCATGTGTTATTTTTTTTGACACAACACAAAATTTAATCTTTGAAAAATAAATAAAATTGACACTTCCTTAACCAAGCTAATGAAGAAAAAAAACCTCAAATTACTAAAATTAAGGATCATAAAGGAACTTTTACAGAGTACACAACTAAAATACAGAGAATAATTGAAAACTAATTTGAAAATTTATAGTCTAATAAATTAAAATACCATGATGACATCAATAAAATTTTAGAGATATACCCAAACTTAATTAGTAGGACGTGAACAATTTAAACAAATCAATTTCAAGCAATGAAATAGAAGTTGCTGTCAACAGCCTACCAATCAAGCAAAGCCCAGGAACAGACAGATTCTCAGCCATGTTCTACAAGACCTTCAAAGAAGCATTCATCACAATACTCCTCAAATTATTCCATAAAATAGAAAAGGATGGAACTCCTCCAAACTCATTCCATGAGGCTATTATCACTCACATACCAAAATCAGACAAAGACACATCAAGAAAAGAAATCTTCAGAGCAATATTCCTGACAAAGATATATACAAAAATTCTCAATAAAATTCTTTTTTTTAAGCCAAAGTTAATCAAAAGGGATAAAGAGGGACACTACACACTATTCCATGTGTTTTTAAAATTAAGAAATATATGAATTCCTGTCTCACTTTCTCTGTAGCCTATTAAGCACATGTATTTTTATATGCACAAATAGAATCCTACCTGGTTTCACACGTACATTCTTGTAAGGTGGCTGACTTGGCAGATACTATTTGTGAGAAGAGATCACTCCTCCTAAACGCTGTTGGTACAGAAAATTCAACCCATGGGTGAGCTTCCTAGATGAACAACATTATACATACATCCATGTTCAGTAAAATGAATATTTTGGGATATGCGGATGAGTTATTTTTCATGATGAATTTCGATTGACATATATATTGCGACATTATAATGTGTGTGTGTTTGTCTCTCTCTCTCTCTCTCTCTCTCTCTCTCTCTATATATATATATATATATATATATATATATATATATATATATATATATATATATATATATATAGTCTCCAGATTTTCCAAAATATGAAATATATATCTTCTTATACACCACCTGAATTCATTCATATTCATATATGTGGATTTATAATCAACTTTTAACAAGTTTATTCTCAGAAATATACATCCACTGAAATACATATTTGTTTCCTAGTACTGAAAACTAAATTCAGGGAAGGGTTCTTACAAATCCTAATATTTCTAGACTAACTGACCAAGTTTAACATCAATGCAAATACATTCCTATTGGATATGATGTGTTTTTTAAAGTTTATTTTTATTCAAACTTGGTGCGTTATTATTTATTCAGTTTATGGACATCATAAAATATATCCTTTCATTCACAAGTTCACAAATTTATAAATATTTGGTTTACTTTCAATCACTTCCTCTTTTGGAACACATATATTCCTCTATGATTCTTGACTGGTCTTTTCACTAGACTTCTTTCTAAACACATTATTTTCGATTCCATTATCATTTTTGAAGCAAAACTCACACACTATTCATGATACACGGTAACCCTAATAATACCATTAGATATATAACTTGTTGGAATGAATGTACATATATCAATATATGATTTCGTCTATATTTTCAGATATTAAAACAATCCATTATGTAAATTTGGAACCAGTCACATAATTTTTTCACAGTATGGTCTATTAATGCATCATCTCTATATTCATCAACACAGGGTAAACCTCTTAGTATCCCCAGTACTAATTTATATGTTTTCAAAATATTGCTCCCAGAAAAGGTGGAAGAAATACTCATGTCACCTGATCTACATATACATATTATCACAGTAATATTCTGGACACAAAATGCAAAGGTCACCATTATGATTGCAATAAAGCCTCAATGGAATGTGAACATGGATTACTAAAAACATCCATGTCCAGTTTGCCTAATGCTCTCAAATGTCAATCCAATTGGTGACTACATTTTTGTTTCTTTTTAAGATTATGTATTCAACCTCAACCCTGTTGAAAATGTCAAATCTTATCACTCACGTTATACTTTGCCTGATTTCCTAATGTCTCTATTGATGTCTGCCTTCCTACATATTTTTCCCAGTTCATCATTGTGCCCAACTTTTCACATATGGTGCCATTTATATTCACTCTCTAACCGAAACCTATTGCTAAAGAACTTTTGGTCCAAATCCTAGACTCACTCTTCCTCCTAAACCTACTGACTATCTTTCTAATCCTACACACTATCCCTTTTTCACTGGATGTTCTCTTCTACATTCAATCATCTGAGGTACAGGGTCTTATGCCATTGTATATCGATTTGCATCGACCTCGGTGCAAAACATTACTCAAGCTAAGGATCCCAATCAAGAGCCCAAATCCTTGTGGGCTTCAAATATTACCTAGATTTCTGTTTTCATACTTATATTTTACCTCTATATTCTTATAAATATTGCTGGTTCCCAATACCATTATTCATCCAGCAGAATGATTCCTAAGCCAAATGGAACATGCTATTAACCCTAACCATACAATGTTCCCTCAATCTCACTTTACAGAAGAGCAGGGATAAAGTTGATATTACAATACAGGAAGTTAGGAGATCTTCCACCTGTTGAGTACCTCAAAATCCATGCAGAAATAATCCCTGGAGAAGATGTAGGCAGCTATGAAAGACCTGAGAGAACAAAAGTCATATTCCATGGCCAACAACATGGTCAGGATGAAAGGATGTGTCTGAGTCAGCCTCTCTATTCTTAATGCAGGGAAGATGGACCAAAGCAGGCCTGTGTGGAGAGCTGTTCCCAGGTGACTATGGTTTCTATACCATTCTAACATGTGAAAGTATCACAGGAAGTAGGGCAGCCTCCATGTCAGGAGACACTAGGATGCAACTGTTAGGACAAAGTAGTGGCCAAGACAGGGACCTCATTTATTTCCTGAAGGTAGTGACCTCACCTCATTTCCTTGGCGATGGAACTCTCTGAATTTTGTGATCCAGGAAGCCAGGCACCAGAGCCAGTCCAAGCCCCAGTCGCAGTGGGCTCACTTGTTTGGATTTACTAAGGACAGAGTCAGTCTTTCTTGGTACCTACTGATGTAAGGTTTGCCAAATACTAAGAAAGCTCTGAAGAGGGGTCTTTCCTGAGAGGACAGGAATTGGCTCACCACTGCCTCCTGACAACTTCACAGAGTTGACCAAGGAGACCAGATCTGAGACAGAAAGGCCATTTGTGGGGAACATCGTATGGCCTACCAGTCAGAGGACACTCCAGATAGTGACAGACCTACTTGGGGGAAGGAGTTGCATTTGTGGGTGTTGGTTTGTGTTTGTGGTTTTTTTCCATGTTCTGAGAATAGGTAAAAAAGGAGGTTTGTTTGGATTGGAGTGGACTGTTTCCAGTAAGTCATTTGACAAGGAGACTGTTTCTATGTCCATGTATCCCACTGTGTTTTTCTTTGTGGATATTAGAAAAAAATAGCTCATTGGGTGTGTCCTGTCTAGTAGAAAGCTTCCCAGCATGCATCCTTTCCAATTAATGAATGGACTGAGGCTTGCCTTATCCATGGGCAACACCTGCTATCTACCTAATTTTCCATTTTTTCATGAATTCTGGCCACTCTCAAGATTAGTATCATGTATTTTTGTACAAGATATGTACCACCTCCAAGCTCTGTGACATGGCCATGTACTGGATAGCTGAAGGGAATGGCGAGCAACTCAGAAAACTCACATATTAGAGTAGCAAGGAAAGTCTCCGTGGAGAAACCCTGCTTGGGGTCTTTTGATTACCTATTGTTCTGTTGCTCTGAATGTCAGAAAGGTCTTTGCCTCAGGCCACCCATTTGTGAAGCCTGAAGAAAACAGTTTTCAAATGGAAATGAATGGGCATCACCTGTGGCTCTTTGCTTCATTGCTTTGGAAATGGATGTATCTGAATCAGCCTCTTGGCCCTGTGTGAGCCTGTGGTTTAGATTTTCAGCACCTGATGAATCTAAAGAAAGATCCCATGTGGGCATCCAAAACCTAAATGGAAAAAAGATCAGTCATTGTGGATGAAGCCTCTCGACTTCCTCTGTAAGATTCCTGACCTCCATCAAGTGAGAATAGGGATCATTTGTGTCAAATAAGTTCTTCAAAGGGCTGCAGAGGGGAGACAATAGGTGCTTGGGTTTTCTTATAACTCCAATTCACACTAAAAATCTATACCCCACAGTCAGTAGGCCTCAAATTTGAGAAGTGGAGTAGTATTAATGGCAGGCCTATTTGATCACTTCTGGTTCACACTAAGGTTGTCCAGGCCACCCTGACTTTAGGCAAATGAGGGACAAGGGAGATTATTTTTGACACTGTCTTGGGCTGTGCCCCTCATGGAAACCTCCAGCTAGAGGTTATGATTAGTGTCTATATAAAAAGATGAAGAGGGCCATGTGAGAGTGTTTTGGTTTTAATTGTCATCATTTGTGTGGCAATTTGAAGAGATGCCTGGGTCCACCTGGGCTTGAACTCTGTTGTGATTCCCCTTAGAGACTGAGTTGTGTAACTGACCTCAGAGAAGTATTGCCATGAATTGTGTTGGGATTTCAGGAGGCCACACATGAGATTCACCATTGGAATCTGAGATCTTGGCCCAGGGTGACTTTACACAGAGCACTGGGAATCTAAGCCAGGATATCACAAGATTTTATTCTGAAAGATTCCAGCCATAGTTAAAACACCAACAGGGAATCTTTAGATCACTTATAAGCAAATTAAAAAACAAAATTTTTTAACAAGAGTAAAAATACTTAGTTAATGTAATGCTACCCTGAATTTTTTGGGTGAGTTTTACTTTATATTCCCTGTTTGAGATCCTAGTAAACTTGAGAGAAAAAAAAAAAAAGAAAAAAACAAAACTTTTGAACATAACTTTAAATGAAATAAAATCTGACCTACTGCTTTCGTAGTCATTCTCACATGTAGTAAGATGGGACACAGAGCCTTATCTCAGGTAAGACAGGGCGCTTTATAAATCATAAGTGTTTTAGTTCTAAAGCTGATCTTCGTTTTTTAATATCCTTTTACAAAGTTTACATAAATTGTTTGAGGTCACATGAACATTAGCTAACACCATATAATATCACTTTTGAAACATGAATTAAAGAATGGCTGAATGTTTTTAACATTCAAATAGATTAGGCTCTCATTAATTTAAAAATACATTTAAATTGTTGCACAATGTAAAGTGTAACATAAAACTTTACATATCTTATTGATAACAGGTAAATAAATCCCCAATATATATTTTATTTACCATACAACTTCAGAACACCAGCTTGATATAATGCTCTTTTAATGTTTCTACCTTATCGAGTTGTATAACTGGAAGATATGAGCACATTAATAGCATCACAGTTACATTGATGTTTCTACATTAACCAAGTTTATCTTTTAAAGAAATGGCAGTACAGTGCTCTAAAATAACAGTTCTGTTTTAAACAGTTGTTTAATTTTTATGGTTGCTTGCTCTGGAAAAAATAAGACTTAATAAACACAATGTTATGAGTAATCTTATGTTTTAAGAAATTTTTGTCTCTTTAACACATGACTGATTTTTACAATCTTACACAGACTTTAGTAGAAAGTCTGTATAAGATTTTAAACATTTTATACAGATTTTGTACTAAAAATTGATAGACCTTAGTATATCAATCAGATATCAAACAAAAACACTCATGAATGAGTAAATCCAAATCAAATTTACTTTACTTTTTAATCAAAATATTAGACAAATGTATTGAACAGTGTAAACCATTTTTTGGTTGAAGGAAAAGTCCTAGAACAAAGTCATATAGACCTTTGGTAGACAATAATATTTTATTAGATTTTTGAACACCTAGAAAAACTTATAGGCATAAATTTGAAGACATTTATATTTATCTGTTTATCCAATCTAAATTGAAACATTTAAACCACGTGAATTAAAGATCTGTGGTCCACTTTTTAAAATTTGTTTTTATGAGCGCTTTTTTATATGAGTGCTCCTTATATATGTTAATTTGTGTATCATTTGAATGATATACGGACATATGTGTATATATATATATATATATATATATATATATATATATATATATATAGAGAGAGAGAGAGAGAGAGAGAGAGAGAGAGAGACATAAAACACATAACAAAAGTGTGCACACCTAATAATAGTGAAGGCCTTGTAGCTTTTCACAGGTGAAATCACCATTGCAATGTTTTTAAAACTCCACAGTTGGTCAAAGATAAAACTGATCAGAAAAACATTAACCTAGGTCTGTAGGATCAAAATCATAAACTCAAAAAAAAAAAAAGAATCTAAGAAAACATTATGAGTCCTAGAAAAAATGACTGGCCGGTAATTAGTAAATACCATACAATTTACCATTTTTTTCCCTTAGGCCTCAGATCAGTCTCCTACTGAGCTTACAGGAGACTTTCATTTGCATTTCAACAGAAGTCCTGGCTGAGGTCTGGAAGGAGCAGGAAAAAACTGCTATTCTGAGCAGACACCTCAGGCCTAAGGCATTTTAACCATAATTTTCTGGTTAGGATGTTGAAAATTATGCTACAAGTTTAAGATACAATTCACAAAATTTTATATCTTTACATCTTGTTTTGTCAACAGATATCATACTATGATTTACTATCCTTGTCCAAATTAATACACTGGTAAACACAGTGACATTTTCCCAGGCTACCCAATTCAGAATTGGAGAAAAAAAGACTGCATGATTGGGAAGTTTCTTGCCAACTTGGAAGTAGAGTTCTTTAGTTTTCCATCCTAAGTATTTAAGTTCTCTGGCATGAATTATCTGAAATCAAAAACTAAACAATTACCTAAACCCGACTTTTAACTGCAATATTGTGTAATGCTTCAAAAAACGCATTCAGATACCAGATTTTTACAATAAAACATCATCATTTAGACACACATTCAGCTAAGATCATTCTCAAGAAACAATTTATAATATAAACACATTATTGCACATGTCTTAAAGTGCCAAAAACAAAGGCACAAGACAGACAGAAAGGAACTCCAGAATATGGCTGACAGACAGAAGCCTTTAAAACAGAGCAGATAAGAGAAAAATCTCCTGCACCAGTGGCACCACAGATGTCCCCACAAGGGGACCAGATGTTTTCACAGAGAAGCTACCTGAAATGTAAAATCAAGGGTCTCCATGGTGACTTTACTGCATTTAGTGTCCCCTTTTTATTTTTCTCTTTTAAAAGAAGACAGAGGTGTCATAATTCTTACAGTGCTGGGAAGGAAGGAGGGAATTCCCTGAAGCAACAGGGCTTTGGCAGTTGCTGGGGTCCCTCAGTCCCTCCTTTTACTTACAGGATTAGCTCTTCTGTTTCGGGTCCACTCCAAGCATGCACCATCTCCTAACATTTCAGTTGTCAGCTCTCAAAAAGTTCTGGGACGGGGCCGGGTATCAAAATTTGTAACTTAAAGTTCGGTTTCTGACCCTGAAGCAAATTAATGCTAATTTAATAATGAGGACAGGGTTTTGAGAAAAAGAAAATGGAGGTTTATTGCTTTGCTAACAAAGGAAAAACAAGGGGACTCTGCCAAAAGGTTGTGACTCTCATGATCTGGAGGGACAAGGGATTTTAAAGGGTTTCACTTGTTAACCTGGGGTATACTCAGTTCTTCGTTCCCCAGCAGGCATTGCCCTGTGTAGTGGGTGTGCTCCAGGCAGCCAGCTAGGGGCTTCTTTCTTCCTGCTTAACAAAGGTGGGTAAAGTTCATCACAGTTCCTTAAAACACAGTCGAAAGGGTGTCAGGCTTACTTGCTTTGTTACACTTTTTCACGTCCAATATCCTTAAAATTTTACCACAGAAATCAAACAAAAAAACGCACAAAAAAAAAACAACAAAAAACATATAGACCACAGAACAAAACACAGAAAAACAGAATGCTGGTGCCGAAACAGAAAAACAGAGGAGCAATGCAACATCTTGCTAAAGCTCCAGGGTAGGAGCGTGTGTGTGCCCATCGGCACCTCTCTACCCTTCCAGAGGAATTCCCTACAGAACAGAACAGAGGACAGCATGATTCTCATTAAAGTCCTGGACAGGAGTGTATGTGAGCCTCCCCAGGCCACCTCTCTGTCATCAGAAGAGATCTCCCTTAACCAGATATCAGATGTTATAAAGGCGCCACTTACCTATGGAGGCCTCCTCCACCAGGGGCTTGATAATAGTTTTAGTGTGGTGGTTCACTGCAGTGCTCCCCAGACTGACGGCTCACTCCAAGGCCTTGGAACATCTCAAGTTGTGCACCTCCTAGAGTGGTTCTCCAGCCCAGTGCCCTGGAGGGAAGGCCAGCTTCAGAATTTTCAGCAGTCTGGTTTTGTGATCTGCTCGGGCAGGGTCATCTCACTGGGGAACTCCAAAATTTTGGACTAGGATGCAAGAAAAGACCACTGACTCCAATTAAAATCAAATTAAGGCAAGCTTATTATTTCAACAGGCTGGGCTGCCTCTCCTTCCCAAAATGGCAGGAACAAGACAGCAACCCCACCTTTCCTACAGCCCAGCTATATAGCCCAGAAAGTTACACAAACGGGTGGTTACAGATAACAAAACTTTGAAAGCATCACACTAATGGTAGTTTACATTTTTTTTTTTGCTGGCCCCAATATCAGAAATAATGAGGACCATTAGGGCCTCAGAGAGGGTTGTTGTCTGGCCAGGGAAGGCCAATATTTATGAGGTGTCACTAAAGTTTCAGAAAGTACTGTTATCTGGTCAGAGAGCCAGGTGTGGATGAGTTCAAGGCACGGGCAGGGGTTCCAAGCAGGTTCAGAATTTGCAGTAATTTAGAGTAAAGCCAAAATTATCTTTTCACGGCTTTGTGGCAAGAAGGTTCCCAATTTTAATAAAAAATCAGGTTGGGTCTATCAAGCCTCTCCCTTACTTTTGGAAACTCCTCTGCAAACTCCAATGTTGTGAACTCCCGAGCATTTTAATTCCAGATATGTATTCACAGAATTTCTAACTCTTCTATTCCAATTGTGTCTTTCTTGGGGCGAAGGTAATATCAAGTCATTGTTCTGGATGAGAGTGGAAATATTTTTGTGTAGCACATATTTGCATACACATTTAGGAGATCACTCCTCCTAAACACTGTTGGAACAGAAAATTCAAACTATGGGGGAGCTTCTTAGTTGAACAACATTATTCATGAATCCAAGTTCATTAAACAAATAGTTTTGGATCAGTGGATGATATATATTTCAAGATGAATTTCAATTGGCATATACTATGCTACATTTTAATGTCTGTGTGTGTTTTTTGTTTATAATGTTTTGCGATTTATATGGATTTAAAATCAAGTTTCCACAAGATTATTCTCAGAATATTCATCCACCTGAAATACATATTTGTTTCCTAGTACTGAAAACTAACTTCAGTAAATGGTGCATAAAAATCCTAATATGTCTACAGTAACTGACCCAGATTAATATCAATGCAAGTAGATTCCTAGGGGACATGATGTGTATTTTGATGTTCATTTTTATTCAACACTGCTACATTACTATTTCTGCAGCTTATGCACATCATACTGTATATATTTCATTCAAAAGTTCGCAAATTTATATGCATGTGTTTCACATTCAATCACTTCCTGCTTCAGAACACATGAATTCCTCCAGGTTTCTTGACTATTCTTTTCATGATACTTCTTTCCAAACACATTATTTTTGATTTCCATAATCACGTTTGAAGCAAAACTCACACACTTTTCAGGATAAAATATAACCCTAATATTACCATTAGATGTATAAGTGGTTGGAATGAATGATTGCATATCAATATGAGATTTCTTTTATATTTTCAGATATCAATTCAATCCATTATTTAAAGTGGAACCAGTTATATTATTTATACACAGTATGGTCTATTCATGCATAATCTGCATATTCATAGACACAGGGTACACCTATTTGTACCCCAAATACTAAATTATACGTCTACAAAACATTGCTCCAGAAACGGTGGAAGAAATATTCATGTCACCTGATCTACACATACATTTTATCACAATAATATTCTGGACACAAAATGCAATGGTCACACTTATGATTTTAAAAAAGCCTAAATGGAAAGTGAACATGGATTACAAAAAAACATCCAAGTCCTGGTTACCTAATGCTCTCGAATTCAATCCTATTTGTGACAACATATTTGTTTCTTCCTAAGATTATATATTCAAACTCAACCCTGTTGAAAATGTCTAAACCAATTACACACTTTATACTTTTGCTGATTTCCTAATGTCTCTATTTATGTCTGCTTTCCTACATATTTTCCCCTGTTCAACATTGTGACTGACTCTTCACATGTGCTGACATTTACATTCACTCTCTACCCGAAACCCTATTTGTAAAGAACTTTTGGTCCAAATCCTATACTCACTCTTCTTTATAAACCTGCTGACTACCTTGGTAATCCTACGGACTATTCCTTTATGACTAGATGTTCTGTTTGTTATTCAATCATCCGAGGTACAAGATCCAATTTCATTGTATATTGACTTATCTGAGACATCTGTGCAGAATATAATTCAAAGCTAAGTATCCCACTCAAGGGCCCAATGCCCTACTTGGCTTCAAATCTTCCCTAGATTTCTGTTATATTTTACCTATATATTCTTGTAAATATCACAGGTTTCCAATACCATTATTCATCCAGCAGAATGATTGCTAACCAAAATTGAACATATTATTAACCCTAACCATACACTGTTCCCTCAATCTAACTTTAGAGCAGTGCAGGGACAGAGTTGGTCTTACAAAAGAGGAATGTTGGGGATCTTCCACCTGCTGAGAATATCAAAGATCCATGCAGAAATGATCCCCGAAGAAGATGTAGACTGCTATGAAGGACCTGAGAGAGCAAAAGTTAGCTTCCATGGCAAACAACCTGGTCACTATGAAGGGATGTGTCTGAATAAGCCTCTCTCTTTTTAATATAGAGCAAATGGACCAAACCAGGCCTGTGTGGAGATCTTTTCCCCGGTACCAATGGTTGATATACCATTCTAACTTGTGAAAGTGTCACAGGAAGTAGGGGCAGCCTCCATCTCATGGGACCCTTGGAAGCAACTGTTAGGACAAAGTGGTTGCCAAGGCTGTGAGCTCATTCACTTCATGAAGGAAGTGACCTACCTCACTTTCTTGGTGATGGAACTCTCTGAACTTGGGATCCCTGAAAACAGGCAGCCAGAGTCAGGCCCAATAACAGTCACAGAAGTCTCACTTTTTGGATTTACAAAGGAGAGAGTCAATCTTTCTTGGTATCTACAGTTGTGAGGATGGCCAAATGCCAGGAAAGATCTGAATTGGGGTCTTTCCTGAGAAAGCAGGTATTGGCTCACCGCTGGCTCCTGACAACTTCACAGAGTGGGCCAAGGAGTCCAGATTTGAGAATAGAGAAGCCATTTCGGGGGAACATAGTATGGCCCACAAGGCAGAGGACACTCTTGATAGTCACAGACCCTCTTGGGGGAAAAAGGTGCCTTTGTGGGAATGAGTGTGTGTATGTGGTTTTGTCTCATGCTCTGAGAATAGGTAGGAAAGGCGGTTTCTTTGGTTTAGAATGGACTGTTTCTAGTAAGTCATTTGACAAAGCAAGTGTTTCTATGTCTGTGTATCCAACTGTGTCCATGGTTGTAGACATTACAAAAGAAAATGCATCAATGGATGTGTCCTGTCTAGGAGAAAGCTTCCCCACATTCATCCTGCCCAATTTATGAAAGGACGGAGGCTTGCCTTATTGATGGGCAAGACCTGCTGTCTTCCTAAGTTTCTGTTTTCTTCTTGAATTCTGGCCACTCTCCAGAATAGACTCATGGTTTTGTGACCAAGATATGTAGCACCTCAAAGCTCTGTGACATGGCCGTGTACTGGATAGCTGAAGGGAATGGCGAGAATCTCAGGAAACTCAGATATCTGTGTGATCATGAGTGTCTCAGTGGAGAATCCCTGCTTTGGGCCTTTGCTTACCTATTGTTCTGTAGCACTGAATGTCAGGAAGGTCTTTGCCTAAGGCACCACTTTGTGAAACCTGAATAAAACAGTTTTCTAATGGAAATGAATGAGCATCACCTGTCTCTCTTTGAGTAATTGCTTTTGAAAGGGATGTGTCTGAGCCAGTCTGTTGGCTGTGTGTGAGGCTGTGGCTTGCATTCTCAGCACCTGATGGATCTAAAGAAAGATGCCATGTGTGCATCCAAAACCAAAATGGCCAAAAGAGCAGTCATTGTGGATAAAATCTCTTGCCTTCCTCTGTAAGGTTCCTGACCTCTATCAAGTGAGAATAGGAATCCTTTGGGTCAAATGACTTCTTCAAAGCCCTGCGGAGGCTAGCCAATAGGTGCTTGGGTTTTCTCATGACCCCAATGCACATAAAGAATCTAAACCCCACAGTCAGTAGGCCTCAAATTGGAGAAGCTGAGCAGTATTAATGGTAGGCCTTTTTGATCACTTCTGGATCACAGAAGGGGTGTCCAGGCCACTCTGACTTTATGGAAATGACGAGCAAGAGTGCGTATTTTGGACACTGTCTTGTCCTGCGCTCCTCATAGAAACCTCCAGCTAGAGGTTATGATGAGTGTCTATATGGAAGAAGATGAGAGCCATGTGGGACTATTTTGGTTTTAATTGTGGTCATTTGTGTGGCAGTTGGAAGAGATGACTGGGTCCACCTGGGTTTGAACTCTGGTGTGAATCCCCTTAGAGACTGAGTTCTGGAAGTGACCTCAGAGAAGTATTGCCATGAATCGAGTTGGGATTTTAGGAAGCCATGCATGAGAGTCGCCCTTATAAACTTAGATCAAGGTCCAGGGTGGCTTTCCACAGAGCACTGGGAATCTCAGCCAAATTATCCCATGATTTTATTCTTAAAGACTTGGCAGCCATACTTGAGAGTCAAAACACACATGGAACTCACATTGTAGACCTCAATAGGCCTGGCTTCATGTAACCTTTTGGCCACTCTATGGGAAGCGTTGCCTATGAAAGTTCTCCAGAGTTTCACTGAAATGAGCTTCCTCAACATTTAATGGTTCTTGAAAGCCACAGTGCCTCCCAACTACATCCTTGAAAAATGGCTAGATAAATACTTTGAAATTTTTGAAATTCCCATGACCAGGTGGCACTGGAGTATCTTTGGATGTCCTGCTGCTGATCATGAGTGTACCAGAGAGTGCCTTGATTGACTGGAATTTATAAAAATAATGTAGAACAGAGATGGTAGTAAGTTGGAGCCTGCTGAGTAGTGGGCCTAGAGTAGTGGTAGCCACGTGTGTGATAAAACATCTGTGGTGGGTCCATGTGATTAGCCCATTTGCTTCCAAATGGCTTGTGACTGACATGGTGCAGCCAGCAGACCCTTATTTGTAAAGGCATCTTTTTATTTGGAGAGCTTTCAAGGTAATGATCAGAATCAGGTTGATATGGTCAAGGGTGCAAGCTATGTGAGAAAGAAGCCTGGTTGTTTCATTCTCCTGCAGACCCTAACCCACCACACGTGACAGAACTCCCTCTAGCACTGTGTCCCAGTTGAACTTGTTGTTCAAAAAGCCCAGTGCAGCAGCAAGAACCAAAAGCCCCAGTGCAGCAGCAAGAACCACCACAAAAATTTGAGGAGGACCAAATGGCTTCACAGTCCACACGGGATGAAACTTAGCCTCCAGTGGCCACACTTTACCTACAAAGAGAGAATTCAGCACTGCTGCCTCAGGTTCATTTGAAAATAAGAATCCATGTTCTCCAGGTCATATAGATGCAGACCCAGCTTTGATGGTCTCACTACAAAAGAAGCTAAAACTCCTTAATACAACATATATTTCAAGTGCCCAGCTTCAGAGGCAGTTTCTCAAGAAGTCTTTAGGCCAGCAGAGCTCAATGTTTGTGGAGTGTTTACCATGTCCCTTACTTTTGGAAACTGCTCTACCACCTCCAAGGTTGTGAACTCCTGAGCATATTCCATTCCAGATTTGCATTCACAGATTTTCTAACTCTTCTCCTCTAATTGTGTCTTACCTGGGGTGAAGGTAATGTCAAGGCATTGTTGTGGATGAGAGTGGGAAGATTTTTGTGTAGCACATATTTGCATACACATTGGATTCATTTTCCAATTTCTCATTAAAAATACTGAATCCCTGACACTAACCCATACCCTACTAGACTCTGACTACTAATCCTAATATGATGGAGAAAAATAACCCAAACAGAATAGAAATACAAGCAGTACAGAGAAGGCATGGTGTATAGTTGGACTTGCCTTTTGCATTATGTAGGGTAGGTGTTATAAATCTAGATAATTTTTAATTGAAATAGTTATCCATGTGTTTTTAAAGTTAACAAATATGTGAATTTCTATCTCCCTTTCTCTGTAGCCTATTCAGCAAATGTATTTTTATATGCACATATAGAATCCTAGCTGGTATCACATGTACATACTTGTTTGGAGGCTGACGTGGCAGATAAAAATTATGAGAAGAGATAACTCCTCGTAAATGCTGTTGGATCTTAAAATTCAACCTATGGGTGATCTTCCTAGTTGAACAACATTATTCATAAATTCATGTTCAGTAAAATTAATATTTTTGGATCAGTGGACGATATATATTTCACCATGAATTTCGATTGGCATATATACTGCTACTCTTTAATGTCTGTGTGTGTTTTGTGTTTGTGTGTGTATATATATATATATATATATATATATATATATATATATATATATATATATATACAATCTCCAGATTTTTTAAAATATAAAATATATGTGTCTTATTATACACTCCCTAAATACATTCATATTCATGTATGTGGATTTATAATCAAATTTTTACAAGATTATTCTCAGAAATATTCATCCCCCTGAAACACATATTTGTTTACTAGTACTGAAAACTAACTTCAATGAAAGGTGCATACAAATCCTAATATTTCTGCAGTAACTTACCCAGGTTAATATCAATGCAAGTAGATTCCTATGGGACATGATGTGTATTTTGACATTCATTTTTATTCAACACTGGTACAGTACTATTTTTTCAGTTTATGCACATCAAAGGATAAATGTTTCATCCAAAATTTCAAAATTTAAAACTTTTGATTCACTTTCAATCACTTCCTGCTTCAGAACACATGTATTCCTCCATGTTTCTTGACTGGTCTTTCATGAGACTTCTTTGCAAACACATTATTTCCGATTTGCATAATCAATTTTGAAGCAAAACTCACACACTCTTCATGATCAACCGTAACACTAATATTACCATTAGATGTACAACTGGTTGTAATGAATGTATGTATGCCAATATCAATATAAGATTTCCTGTATATTTTCAGATATCAATTTATTCCAATTCCAATTTCTAATGTTGGGTCCAGTTATATTATTTATTCACAGTTTGGTCTATTCATTCATCATCTCTATATTCATCAAAACAGGGTACACCTATTTTTTTCCCCAATACTAATTTATAGGTTGTAAAAATATTGCTCCCCATAATGGTGGAAGAAATACTCATATCACCTGATCTACATATACATTTTTATCACAGTAATATTCTGGACACAAATGTAAAGGTAACACTTATGATTGTACCAAAACCTAAATTGAACGTGAATATATATTACTAAAACCATCCATGTCCAGGTCGCCTAATGCTCTCAAATTTCAATCCTATTGGTGACTACATATTTGTTTCTTCTAATATCATATATTCAACCTCAACCCTGTTGAAAATGTCTAATCCTGTTACTCACTTTATACTTTGCCTGATTTCCTAATGTCTCTATTTTATATCTGCTTTCCTACATATTTTCCCCAGTTCATCATTGTGACTGACTCTTCATATGTGCTGATATTTTCATTCAGTCTCTAAACGAAACCCTATTGCTAAAGAACTATATTTCCAACTCAAAGACTCACTCTTCAACCTAAACCTACTATTTTCCTAATCCTACTGACTATCCCTTTTTGACTGGATGTTCTCTTCGACATTCAGGCATCTGAGGTACTAGGTTTTATTCCATTGTATGTAGATTTACCTGCGACCACATTGCAGAATGTAATTCAAAGCTAAATATCATAATCAAGGGCCCAATGCCCTTCCTGGCTTCAAATCTTACCTAGATTTCTCTTTTCATACTTATATTTCAAATACATATTCTTATAAATATTTCAGGTTCCCAATACCATTATTCATCCAGCAGAATGATTCCTAACACAAATAAAACATGTTGTTAACCCTAACCATACACTGTTCCCTCAATCTAAATTTACAGAGGGAAGGGACAGAGTTGGTCTTACAGTAAAGAAATGTAGGGGGTCTTCCACCTACTGAGACCCTCAAAGTTCCATGCTGAAATGATCACTGGAGAATATATACGCAGCTATGAAGGACCTGAGAGAGCAAAAGTCATGTTCAATGGCAAACAACCTGGTCAGGATGAAGGTTTCTGTCTGAATCAGCCTCTCTATTCTTAATGTAGAGAAGATGGACCAAACCAGGCCTGTGTGGGTAGCTGTTCCCGGGTGCCTATGGTTGATATAAGATTCTAACTTGTGAAAGTGTCACAGGAATTAGGGACAGCCTCCTTTTCATGTGAGACTTGGAAGCCACTGGTTGGACAAAGTGATTGCCAAGGCAGTGACCTCATTCAGTTCCTGAAGGAAGTGACCTCACATCACTTCCTTAGTGAAGGAAATCTCAGAACTTGAGATTCATGAAGCCAGGCACCCAGAGTCAGTCCCATTCCCAGTCCCAGTGGTCTCACTTGTTTGGATTTACCAAGGACAGAGTAAGTCTTTCTTGGTACCTATTGATGTGAGGATTGCAAAATGCCAGTAAAGCTCTGAAGAGGGGCCTTTCCTGAGAAAGCAGGTAGTGGCTCACCTCTGGGTCCTGACACCTTCACAGAGTTGGCCAAGGAGACCAGATCTGAGACATTTCAGGCCATTTAGGGGGAAAATAATATGGCCCACCAGTCAGAGGACACTCCGGATAGTAACAGACCTTCTTGGGGGAAGGAGCTGCCTTTGTGGGTGTTGGTTTGTGGTTTTGTCTCATTTTCTGAGAATAGGTAGGCAAGGCGCTTTATGTGCTGTGGAATGAACTGTTTATTGTAAGTCATTTGACAAGGCGAGTGTTTCTATGTCTGTTTACCTCACTGTGTCCGTGGTTGTACTCATTAGAAAAAAAGAATGCATCAATGGATGTGTCCTGTCTAGTAGAAAGCTTCCCAGAATTCATCCTGCCCAATTTATGAATGGAGTTCAGATTGCCTTATCAATGGGTAACACCTGCAATCTTCCTAAGTTACAGTTTTCTTCCAGAATTCTGGCCCCTCTCCAGAATAGTCTCATGGTTTTGTCTCTAAGGTATGTACCACCTCCAAGCTCTGTGACATGGCCATGTACTGGATAGCTCAAGTGAATTGTGAGCATCTCAGAAAAATCAGAAATATGTGTGACCACTAAATCTCAGTGGAGAAACCCTGCTTTGGGCCTTTTTTTTTTTAATTAATTTTTATTGTAGGTTGTTCAAAACATTACATAGTTCTTGATATATCATATTTCACACTTTGATTCAAGTGGGATATGTACTCCTTTTGCTTACCTATTATTCTGTTTCTATGAATGTCACGAAGTTCTTTGCCTCGGGCCACCAATTTGTGAAGCCTGAAGAAAACAGTTTTCAAATGGAAATGAATGGGCATCACCTAGGGCTCTTTGCTTAATTGCTTTGGAAAGGGGTGTGTCTGAATCAGCCTCTTGGCCCTGTGTGAGGCTGTGGCTTAGATTCTCAGCACCTGATGGATCTAAAGAAAGATCCCATGGATGCATACAGAACCAAAATAGCCAAAAGAGCTGTCATTGTGGATGAAGACTCTCGCCTTCCTTTCAAAGGTTCCTGACATCTATCAAGTGAGAATAGGGATCCTTTGGGTCAAGTGAGTTATTCAAAGCCCTGCAGAGGCTAGCCCATACGTGCTTGGGTGTTCTCATTACTCCAATTCACATAAAGAATCTAAACCCCACAGTCAGTAGGCCTCAAATTGGAGAAGCCAAGCAGTATTAATGGCAGACCTATTTGATCACTCCTCGTTCACAGTCAGGGTTTCCAGGCCACACTGATTTTAGGCAAATCGGGGGAAAGGTAGGTTATTTTGGACATTGTCTTGGTCTGTGTCCCTCATGGAAAACTCCATCCAGATGTTATGATGAGGGTCTACATAGAAGAAGATAAGGGCCATGTGGGAGAATTTTGTTTTGAATTGTGGTAAGTTGTGTGGCAGTTGGAAGAGATGCCTGGGTTTACCTGGGCTTTAACTCTGGTGTGATTCCCCTTAGAGTCTGAGTTCTGGAACTGACCTCAGAGAAGCATTGTCATCAATTGTGTTTGAATTTTACTAGGCCATGCATGAGAGTTGCCCTTGGAACCTGAAATCTAGCCCTGAGTGGCTTTCCACAGAGCACTGGGAATCTCAGCCAGGATATCACATGATTTTATTCTGAAAGACTTTGCAGCCACAGTTGAGTCAAAACACGCATGGACCTCACATTGTAGACCTCAATGGGCCTGGCTTCATGTGACCTTTTGGCTACTCTTTGGGAAGCCTTGCCTGTGAGTGTTCTCTAGAGCTTTCATTGAAATGAGCTTCCTCAACATTTAATGGTTCCTGAATGAATTGAAACCCCCAGAGCCTCCAACTTCATCCTTGACAAATGGCTTGATAAATACCATGAAATTTTTGAAATTCCCATGACCAGGTGGCACTGGAGAACTTTTGGATGTCCTGTTGCTGATGATGAGTGTACCAGACAGTGCCTTGATTTACTGGGTTTCATGAAATTTGTGTAGAACAGTGATGCCAGTAAGTTGGATCCTGCTCATTAGTGGGCCTAGAGCAGTGGTGTGAAGGTGTGTGATAAAACATGTGTGGTGGTGACATGTGGATCTGCCATTGGCTTCCCAAAGGCTTGTGACTGACATGGTACAGCCAGCAGACCCTTCTATGCAAAGGTGTTTTTTATATAGAGAGGTTTCAGGGCAATGTTCAGAATCAGGTTGCTATGGAAATGGGGGCAACTTATGTGGAATTGAATCCTGGTTGGTGCATTCTCATGCAGACCGTGACCCTCCACACGGGACAGAACTCTCTCCAGCACTGTGTCCCAGTTTAGCTCCTTGTATTTCATGAAGCAAATACCAAACTCCCAGTGCACCTGTGAGAAACACCACGAAAATTGGAGAACGACCAAATGGCTTCACAGTCCACACGTGGAGACACTTACAACCCAGTGACCATAGTTAAACTACAAAGAGATTATTCAGCATGGCTGCCTCATGTTCATTGGAAAATTAGAAACAATATCCTCCAGGTCACATTGTTGCACACCCAGATTTGATGGTCTCCCAACAAAGGAAGCTAAAGCTCCTAACAACAACATATATTTTTAAGTGCCCAACCTCAGAGGAAGTTTCTCAAGAAGTCTTTACACCAGCAGAGCTCCATGTTTGAGAAATGTTTACCCTGTCCCTTACTTTTGAAAACTCCTCTACCACCTCGGAGGTTGTGAACTCCTGAGCATTTTTCATTCCTGATATATATTCACAGATTTTCTAACTTTTCTCCTCTAATTGTGTCTTACTCGGAACAAAGGCAATGTCAAGGCAATGTTCTGGATGAGAGTGTGAACATTTTTTTGTAGCACATATTTACATACACATTGCATTCATTTTACAATTTTCCATTCAAAATACTGAATCTCTGACATGAACCCATACCCTACTAGACTCTGACTACTACTCCTAACATGATGGAGAAAAAATAACACAAACAGAATAGGAATACAAGCAGTTAGGAGAAATCATAGTGCATAGTTGTACTTGTATTTTGCATGATTAATGGTAGGTGTTATAAATCTAGTCAATATTTAATTTAAATAGTTCTCCATGTGTTTTTAAGGTTAACAAATATGTGAATTCCTGTCTCCCTTTCTCTGTATCCTATTTAGCACATGTACTTTTAAATGCACATATAGAATCATACCTGGTATCACATGTACATTTTTGTGAGGTGGCTGATTTGGCAAATACAATTTGTGAGAAGTGGTCACTCCTCTTAAACGCTGTTGGAACTGAAAATTCAACCTATAGGTGAGCTTCCTAGTTGAACAACATTATACATAAATCCATGTTCAATTAAAGAAATATTTTTGCATCTGTGGATGATATATATATCATGATAAATTTCGATTGGCATATATATTGCTAATTTAATGTCTGTGTGTGTGTGTATTTTGTGTGTGTGTGTGTATGTGTGTGTGTGTGTGTGTATATATATATATATATATATATATATATATATATATATGTACATATACTCTCCAGAAATATATGTGTCTTATATACACTCTCTAAATTCATTCATGTTCATGTATATAGATTTATAATCAACTTTTCACAAGATTTTTCACAGAAATATTCATCCACCTGAAATACATATTTGTTTCCAGTACTTAAAACTAACTTCAGTTTATTTTGCATACAAATACTATTATTTTTACAGTAACTGACCCAGTTTAACATCAATGCAAGTAGATTCCAGTGGGACATGATGTGTATTTTGAAGGTCATTTTTATTCAGCACTGGTACAATACTATTTCTTCAATTTATGCACATGATAGGATATATATTCCATCCACAAGTTAGCAAACTTATAGGCAGTTGTTTCACTTTCATCACTTCCTGCTTCAGAACACATAAATTCCTCTAGGTTTCTTGACTGGGCTTTTCATGAGACTTCTTTCCAAACACATTATTTTTAATTTCCATGATCACTTTTGAAGCAAAACTCACACACTCTTCATGATAAACCATAATCCTAATATTACCATTAGATGTATTAGTGGTTGAAATGAATGTATGTATATCAATATAAGATTTCCTGTATATTTTCAGATATCAATGGAATCCATTATTTAAATTTGGAACCCATTGTATTATTTATTCACATTATGGTCTATTCATGCATTATCTCTATATTCAGAGTCACAGGATATACCTATTTGTACCCCCAATACTAATTTATACATCTTCAAAATATTGCTCCCAGAAATGGTGGAAGAAATACTCACGTCACCTTATCTACATATACATTTTATCACAGTAATATTCTGGACACAAAAAGCAAAGATGACACTTATTATTTTACCAATGTAAAGGTCAGGCGAGTGTCCGAGGAAGAGACTACCAGAGACTGTCTCATGCAACAGCCAAGGATTTATGGGGGTCCAGCATGCTGGGGTCAGAGCTCCCTTGAATAGAGCACAGAGTCCTGAGAACAGCTTAAGCAGAGCTTATATACTTTCCTTGGAGAGGGCAGATAGGAAAGTTTATTGATGGGTCAGGGCGAGTGGGCGGTTTGCGTCCAAATGGGTGAGGAAGTACATTCTGCAGTTTTGCAGTTGGGTACAGCACTTTCAGGGAACTAGATTAGCAAACAGTTCTCAAGACATCAACAGTGTTTTGTTAAGCATACCGAAAAACTGGAAGTGACAAGTACCTATTTTATTAACCTTTCATTCCCCACTTCTTCTTTTGGTTACTTTTAATCATAAAAATGATCATTGGGGGTGTCACATTTTATGTTTACTAGTGTGGTATATTGTTTTCTGATTACCATAAGTTTAACTTGTCCAATTTGAGCATGGAGAAAGGAAACTACACGGTTGATCAAACAGGGTCCTACCATTACCAATAATATGAGGATTATTAATGGACCGGCCAGGGCTGATGAAAATGTAGTTAATGAGGGGGCTTTGTGAACCAAGACTCAAACCACCTTTTTTGGGCCTCTCTCTCTTGTTGATGCTCTTCAAGGCATCTTCTTAATTTAATCATAGATTCTTTTACAACTCCAGTATGGTCGGCATAAAAACAACATTCTTCCCTCAATGCAGGACGAAGGCCCCTTCTCTCATGAAGAGGAGGTCCAACCCTCGACTGTTCTGTAAAATAACTTCAGAGAGAGAGGTTAAAGATTCGTGTAAAGCTGTGAAGGAGGTTTTTAATATCTTTAAGTTTTGGTCTATTACTGCTTCTAATTGGGTCATTTGTTGTGTCCCATGGACCAGGGCAGTGGTTCCTGTGCCCACCCCTGCAGCAACTCCTATTCATAATAGGATGACTAAAGTGAGGGATACAGGTTCCTGGCAGAACCGGGTTGTTTGCCCCCCTATTTGATATTTAAATGTACCTGCGTCATGATAGAGCACTCTGGAAAACATCTGCACCATTACATAATTAATCACATCTGTTGACCATTTTATGAAAACATAAACAATGTTTAAGTGTATAGAATTGTACTACTGTAGAGATGGACAAGGCAAGGTACCTAAGATAGCACAGAAGACAGGGAAACAGTCTTATTTGGTTGCATCCGGATTTAGAGGGCATTGCTTCTGTTGTAATCAATTAATCCCTGAACCCAAAGTTTAGGTTGTTTCAGAATTTTGTACCCAGCATGTAAGGGAAGGGGCTCAGAAGTTCACAGTCTGCAGAAGTTCACAAAAAGCAGTTTTTGTTTCTGTTTTTTTTTTTTCCTCTGTTCTGGGAAAGTTAACTTCTTAAGGACACCTGGGAGGGGGAGAGCTTTTTTCTTCTTTTTTTTCTTTTCCTCCCTGCCAGCTGTTACCATGGAGCCCAGTTGGTAACTTCTATATCTTAGAAATGTAGCCATCTCTATGAAGCCCCAGCTCTAGGGCAGAGGCCTTCTTCATATATTTTGTTAAAAACTACTAAGGGGGTGTCTAGCTTAGAAGTGCTGATTTTTCCAGCCAGTGGCCAAGTAGAACAGAGCAACACGAATAGAGGAAGTTTATCTACATTGAACTCTTTTATAGGAACTGTGTTGCTGAAAGGCTTAAAGTCAGCCATGGTGAAGACTTCTGGAGAAGGTCATTTAAGACTTTTCTGTGGGCCTGATACAGAGGGGAAGACAGGGAAGGCAGGGGATGAGAGCAGCTCCGTGGATCTGAGGATGAGGAAAAAGAGATATAAAAGAATTATGGGAAAGGGGTTTGGGATTTTCCTGGCAACAAAACTTGAGCAGTAGAACAGGTAGAGCAGAGGGGAAGACGGGAGTGAGTATCCCAAAAAGCCTGTGAGGGACTTTAAATTCTTAGTAACCTGTTTTCAGTGATGACAAAGCAACTTTAAATGCCATTTTAATTACATCTTTGATAGGCGTCTGAGGGCACTCCTTAGCTGGTTTGAGCTTTGGGTTAGCTGGTAAGAGGACCTGGTGGGACCCGGTGTGGGCACTGACAGGAGGAGAGAGGAGTGAGTGGGTGGAAGGGTACCTCAGTACCTGCAAGCTCAGCAAGGGGCAATGGTCTGAGAACCGACGGAAATTTGGGTTTTTGATCTAGTAACTGGAGCTGAGAAATCAGGTTGCTGATGTGGGAGTGACAGCAGAGAGTCTGGGGCAGAAGGCTGCGGGTGAGTATCTATTGGAGAAGCATAGTTCAGGATTTGAGCATAGGAGGGAAAAGGCCTACACGTAGGGGAATTTCCTTCCACACTTTTGAGCACTTGTCGAAGTTGAAAAGGTCACGCAAAATTTGAGGATCTAGAGACCCTTCTGGTGGCCATCGGTTTTTGTTATCTAACTGGTAATATGGCCAATGCTGTGTACTGAATTTGATGAGGAGTTTTGCTTCCACCAGGTAGCCCCTGTATCCTCACATCCCCATTATTTACAGAAGAAGTTGGCTTTTCCCCCACACAGTCGTGGCTGTTTTTGGCTTTGGTAGTCCGCCAGGCAAACATAGTAATCTAGGCTAGCCAACCTGCATCTGGCTCGCGTGTCCCTACATCCATAATGTTTGTTTCCATTATCTATTGTATGGAAAGTATTTAATGGAATTTTTGGGGATCCTCTTCATCAGGGATTTCCCAATAAGAAAGACGTATAGCCAGCTGACAAATTTCTTGGTGGAGAGATGGCCACCAGGTCCCTAAGTGGGCTGTATGTGCGATAGACCATACTTCTTGTCTAGTAGGATTTGTGATCAGCCATCGCTGCTGAACGGGTTGATGAGGGTTAGGACTACTGGTGACCAATTGGAGAGTCTATAGTCTTATTCACATGGTGAATATACAATTTGAAAATGTTACCAGTCTTTTTCATTTTTCAGCCAGATTCTGGACAGGGCACAGGCTTGAGATGAGAATTAGGAACCAGGAAGTGATTCCGTCTAACTATAGCACTGTAGGTGTTATAAGTAGCACCTGGTATGGTCCTGTCCAGCCGGGTTCCAGGGATGACACCTGATGTTGTCTTATGTAGACAAAGTCTCTTACTTGATATAGATGTGGAGTACCCTCTTCAGCAGGTTGGTAGGCAGTGGCCAGCTGTTTCCACAGGTATTGCTGAGTTCCTTCCAGAACTTTAAGTCTGTCAAGCAAGGTGGTGTGGAAGGGATCGTTAGATCTTTGAGTTAGGGTTAGGTCCCTTACTGGAGATGGGGCCCCATAGAGAATTTCATAGGGGGTGAGGTTACACAAAGAAACAGAGGGAGTATTTCTTGCATGAAATAGTGCATAAGGCAGGAGCATAGTCCAATCTTTTATGCTACTCTTTAAGCTTAATTCCGTTTAGGTCTCTTTAATGGTTCTATTTAATTTTTTTACCTGTCCTGAACTCTGGGGTCTATAAGCACAATGTAACTTCCAATTAATCCCCAGGGTCCTGGCTAACCCCTGAGTTACCTGGGCCATGAACGCTGGTCAATTATCAGACCCTATTACCTTAGGCAGGCCGTACCTTGGAAAAATATCTTTCAGGATCTTCTTGACCACCATTTGCGCCTTTTTTTTGGGGGGGGGGGAGGCTTCAATCCATCCTGAAATATATCTACAAAGAGTAGGAGATATTTAAGTCCATACCATGCTTGCTTAATTTCAGTAAAGTCCACTTCCCAGAATTGTCCTGGTCTGGTTCCTCGTAGGTGCTTTCCTGCAGGAAAGTTGGAAGGGTAAGCATTAACCTATTGACAGACCCGACAGGCTTTTTTTTACCTGTTCAGTTATTTCCTTTCACTGTGAGTCGGTTAGTGGAAAACTCTGTTCTTGATCCTTCAGGAATGCCTGCAATTTCTTTGAACCAAGGTGAGTGAACTGATGTACATTTTTAACGTAGTGTAGGGCTTTCTGAAATTTCAGGCTTTGCTCAGTGAAGTTGAGGAGTACAGTGTCAGTGTCCTTAGATATTATCAAAAGCTTGCTGGATCTCAGGGGTCCATTAGAATTGGGCATCTCCTTTAACAGCGGGTGTAAATGAGAAGTTAAGGACCCAAACACAGGAATCCTTAACCTGCAAAACCCAGCAGTCCCAAGAAACTCTCTGTGTTGTCTGCTGTTAGATGGGGGTGGTTTCTGCACAACCGTTTGATTTCTGGGCTCAGTGAGCCATCGTTTACTGCCCCTAAAGGAATAGCCCAGGAAGATTACTTCTTGCTGGCAAATTTGGGCCTTTTAGGAAGAAGCTCTATACCCGAGTTGAGGAAGCTCACATAATACTGCTTGGGTCCCAGATTCACAGATATCCTTGGTGTTGGGTGCCAGTAGCAGGTCATCCACGTATTGAAGCTGGGTGACTTCGGGGTGCGTAGTTCTGAAGCTGTTGAGATCTCTTTGGAGGGCTTCATCAAAGAGAGTGGGGGAGTTTTTCAACCATTTTGGGGAGTCTAGTCCAAGTTAGTTGACCACACGTTCCAGTTTCTGGGTCTACCCACTAGCAAGCAAACAGCAACTGACTATATTTATGCAGAGGCAAGCAAAAGAAAGCATCTTTTAAGTCCAGAACAGTATACCATTTCCTCTCAGGGTTCAGAGTGATAAGCAGATTGTACGGATTAGGTACACTGGGGTGAATGTCCTACACTCTGTTGTAGGTCTCTCTTATGTCTTTAATGGGGGATAGTCCCCGGCTCCTGGCTTTTTATACTGGTAGCGGGGGAGTGTTTTAGGATGATTGACAAGGCCTTAGGACCCTAAGGCCAGATATTTCTGAATATGGGGCCTTATCCCATCTTTAGCTTTTTTGCTCAGAGGATATTTTTTGACATTGATTGGGGAGGCTGAGGTTTTGAACTCCACTGTTTTTGGAGGTTGTTTCATGGCTAGTCCTAACCCAGCAGTTTTTTTCCAGGCATCTGGGTAATCTGTTATCCATTTCTGGGGTAGCTTGCCTGTTTGATCAGTCTTGGGGGGTGTGAAGAGTTGCTGTTCATCTTCTACTGACATATTTAAAGCCGTGAATATAGGAGTTTATACTAAAGGATTTAGAAATATCATTTTGGGGCCTTCATGGTTAAAAGTCATTTTGGCCTGGAGCTTGGTGAGCAGATCTCTGCCCATCAATGGGGCCAGGCATTCTGGGATTATTAGGAAGGAGTGATGGATTTTTCCTTTCCTCATGTCCATGGTTTTCTTAGTTGTCTAATTCCCATATTTACTGGTGTTAGCACTTTGAACTAGAGAGCTTTTATTTGATAGAGGGCCCAGTGGGGCCTTAAGGACTAAGTATACTGCCCCTGTATCCACTTCAAAGTTTACTGGGGTCCCCTCCACATCAAAAGTTACCCTGGGTTTATTGGGAGTCTAGCAATCTGGGGCTCAGTGCTCACTTGAATAGAGCAGAGAGCAATGAGAACAGCTTAAGCAGAGCTTATATACTTTCCTTGAAGAGGGCAGGGAGGGAAGCTTATTGATGGGTCAGGGCGAATGGGCGGTTTGCGTGCAAACAGGTGAGGGTGTACATTCTCTGTTTGGCAGTCAGGGACAGCACATTCTGGGGAAAAATTAGCAAACAGTCCTCAAGGTTTCAACAGTGTTTTGTTAAGCATACAGAAAAACAGGAAGTGACAAGTACCTATCTTATTAACCTTTCACCATCCTAAATGGAAAGTGAGCATGGATTTCTAAAAACATCCATTTCCAGGTTGCTTAATGCTCGCAAATCAATCCTATTGGTGACTACATATTTGTTGCTTTCTAAGATTATATATTCAACCTCAACCCTGTTGAAAATGACTAATACTAACCCTCACTTTATGCTTTTCCTGATTTCCTAATGTCTCCATTGATATCTGCTTTCATACATATTTTCCTGAGTTCATCATTGTGACTGACTCTTTACATGTGCTGAAATTTACATTCACTCTCTATCCGAAACCCTATTGCTACAGAACTTTTGTTCGAAATCCTATACTCACTCTTTTTTCTATACCTACCAACTATCTTCCTAATCCTACTGACTATCCCTTTTTGACTGGAAATTCTCTTTGACAATCAATCATCCAAGGTACAAGGTCCTATGCCATTGTATATCAATTTATCTGAGACATCTGTGCAGAATATAATTCAAAGCTAAGTATCCCAATCAACAGCCCAATGCCCTTCTTGGATTCAAACCTTATCTAGATTTCTGTTTTCATACTTATATTTCACCTATATATTCTCGTAAATATCGCGAGTTCCCAATACCATTGTTCATTCCTCAGTATGATTTCTAACCTAAATCAAACCTGTTATTACTCTAACCATACAATGTACCCTCAAACTAACTGTACAGAAGAGCCGGGAGAGAGTTTGTCTTACAATACAGTAATGTAGGGGCTCTTCCACCTGCTGAGAACATCAAAGGTACAAGCAGAAATGATACCCTGGAGAAGTTGCAGGCAGCTATGAAGGACCTAATAGATCAAAAGTCATCTTCCATGACAAACAACCTGGTCAGTATTAAGGGATGTGTCTGAATCAGCCTCTCCTTTCTTAATGTAGAGAAGATTGATCAAACCATGCCGGTGTGGGGAGCTGTTCCCAGGTGCCTATGGTTGACATACCATTCTAACTTGTGAAAGTGTCACAGGAAGTAGTGGCAGCCTCCATCTCATGGGAACCTTGGATGAATCTGGTAGGACAAAGTGGTTGCCAAGGCAGTGACCTCATTCAGTTCCTGAAGGAAGTGACCTCACCTCACTTTCCTGGTGATGGAAATCTCTGAATTTGGGATCCAGGAAGCCAGGCACCGAGAGCCAGTCAAGTCCCAATCCCAGTGGTCTCACTTGTTTGGATTTACCAAGGACAGAGTCAGTCTTCCTTGGTACCTACTGATATGAGGATTGCCAAATGCCTGAAGAGCTCTGAAGAGGGGCCTTTACTGAGAAAGCAGGTAGTGGTTCACCGCTGGCTGTTGACAACTTCACAGAGTTGGCCAAGGAGACCAGATCTGAGACAGTACAGGCCATTTTAGGGGAACATAGTATGGCCCACTATTCAGAGGACACTCCAGATAGTCACAGACCTACTTGAGTTAAGGAGGTGCCTTTGTGGGTGTGGGTGTGAGTTTGTGGTTTTGTCTCATGTTCTGAGAATAGGTAGGAAAGGCTGTTGTTTTGATTGGAGTGGACTGTTTCTAGAAAGTCGTTTGACTAGGCGAGTGCTTCTATGTCTGTGTATCCCACTCTGTCCATGGTTGTAGACATTCAAAAAGAGAATGTATCAATGTATGTGTCCTGTCTAGTGGAAAACTTTCCAGCATTCATCAGGCCTAGTTGATGAATGGACTGTGGCTTTCCTTATGGATGGGCAACACCTACTAACTTCCTAAGTTCCTGTTTTCTTCCTGAATTCTGGCCACTCTCCAGAATAGCCTCATAGTTTTGTGTCCAAGATACATACCACCCCCAAGCTCTGTGACATGGCCATGTACTTGATAGCTATAGGAAATGGGAACATCTTAGAAAACTCAGACATCATTGTGACCAGTAAACGCTCAGTGAAGAACCCATATTTTGGTTCATTTGCTTACCTATTGTTCTGTTGCCCTGAATGTCAGGAAGGTCTTTGCCTCAGGCCACCCCTTTGTGAAGCCTGAATAAAACAGTTTTAAAATGGAAATAAATGGGAATAACTTGTGGTTCTTTGCTTTGGAAAGGGATGTGTTTGAATCAGCCTCCTAGCCCTGTATGAGGTTGTGGCTTAAATTTTCAGCACATGATGGATCTAAAGATAGATACCATGTGTGCAATCAAAACCATAATGGCAAAAATTCAGTAATTGTGGATGAGTCTCTTGCCTTCCTCTGTTAGGTACCTGACCTCTATCAAGTGAGACAGGGATCCTTTTGGTCAAATGAGTTTTTCAAAGTCCTGCAGAGGTGCTTGTGTTTTCTCGTGACTCCAAATCACATAAAACAATCTATACCTGAGAGTCAATAGTGCTCAAATTGGAGAAGCAGAGCAGTATTAACGGCAGGCCTATTTGATCACTTCTGGTTCACAGGAAGGGTGTCCAGGCCACCCTGACTTTAGGCAAATGAGGGGCAAGGGAGAATATTTTGGACACTGTCTTGGGATGCGTCCCGCATGGAAACCTCCAGCCAGAGTTTATGATGAGTGTCTATATTTAACAAGATGAGGGCCATGTGGGAGTGTTTTGGTTTTAATTGTGGTCATTCGTGTGGTGGTTGGAAGAGATGACTGGATCCAAATGGGCTTGAACTATGGTGTCATTCCCCTTAGAGACTGAGTTCTGGAACTTACCTCAGAGAAATATTGCCATGAATTGTGTTGGGATTTAGGAGGCCACGCATGAGAGTCACCCTTGGAAACTGAGATCTAGGCCCAGTGTCGCTTTCCACAGAGCACTGGGAATCTCAGGAGGATATCACACAATTTTATTCTGAAAAACTTGTCAGACATATTTGATAGTCAAAACACACATGGACCTCAATTGTAGACCTCAATGGGCCTTGCTTCATGTGACCTTTTGGCCACTCTTTGGGAAGCCTTGCCTGTGACAGTTCTCCAGAGCTTTCATTGAAATGAGCTTCCTCACCATTAAATAATTTCTGAATGAATTGAAACCCACAGTGTCTCCAACTTCATCATTGAAAATTGGCTAGATAAATACCATGAAATTTTTGAAATTTCCTTGACCAGGTGGCACTGGAGAACATTTGGATGTCCAGTTGCTGATCATGAGTGTACCAGACAGTGTGTTGATTGACTGGTTTTCATGAAAATGGTGTAGAAAAGAGATGCCAGTCATTTGAAGCCTGTTGAGTAATGGGCCCAGAGCGGGGGTGAGCAAGTGTGTGATAAAACATCTGTGGTGGGGTCATGTGGATCTGCCATTGGCTTCCAAATGGCTTGAGACTGACATGGTGCAGCCAGCAGATCCTGTATGTAAAGACATCTGGTTATATAGAGAGGTTTCAGGGCAATGTTCAAAATCAGGTTTCTATGGTCAAGGGAGCAACCTATGTGGTATACAAGCCCTGTTGGTGCATTCTCCTGCAGACCCTGACCCACCACACGTGAAAGAACTTCCTCCAGCCCTTTGTCCCAGTTGAACTCCTTGTATTTCATGAAGCAAATACCAAACTCCGAGTGCAGTATCAAGAAACGTTTTGAAAAGTGGAGGATGACCTAATGGCTTAGCAGTCTACATGGGGAGACACTTAGACCCAGTGGCCATAGTTTACCTACAAAGAGAGAAATCAACACTGCTGCTTCATGTTCATTGGAGAATTATAAACCATGTCCTCCAGGTCACAGATGTGCAGACCAAGCTTTGATTGTCTCACTAGAAAGGAAGCTAAAGCTCCTGACAACAACATATATTTCAAGTGCCCAACCTAGAGGCAGTTTCTCCAGAAGTCTTTAGGCTGGTAAATCTCCATGTTTGTGGAGATTTTACACTTTCCCTTACTTTTGGAAACTCCTCTACCAACTCCAAGGTTGTGAACTCCTGAACATTTTTCATTTCAGATATGCATTCAAAGATTGTCTAACTCTTCTCCTCTAAATGTGTCTTACTTGGGGTGAAGGTAATGTCAAGGCATTGTTCTGAATGGGAAAATTTTTGTGTAGCACACATTTGCATACACATTGATTCATTTTACAATTTTCCATTTGAAATACTGAATTCTTGACACTATCTCATACCCTACTAGACTCTGACTACTAATCCTAATATGATGGAGAAAAATACCCAAACAGAATGAAAATACAAGCAGTTTACAGCAGGCATGGTGTATTGTTGGACTTCCTTTTTGCATGATAGAGGGTAGGTATTCTAAATCTACTCAATTTTTAATTGAAATAGTCCTCCATGTGTTTTTAATGTTAACAGATATGTAAATTCCTGTCTTCCTTTCTATGTAGCCTACTCAGCACATGTATTTTTATATGCAAATATAGAATCCTACGTGGTCTCACACGTACATTTTTTTGAGTTGGCTGACTGGGCAGAAACAAGTTGTGAGAAGAGATCTCGTAAACGCTGGTGGAACTGAAAATTAAAACTATGGGTGAGCTTCCCAGTAGAACAATTTATACATAAATCCATGTTCAGTAAAATAAATATATTTTCATCTGTGGATGATATATATTACTGATAAATTACGTTTGGCATATATATTGATACTTTTTAATGTATTTTTGTGTTTTTCTGTATATATATATATATATATATATATATATATATATATATATATATATATATACACACACACACTCTCCAGATTTTATAAAATATGAAATATATGTCTCTTATATACACTCCATCAATTCATTCATGTTCATGTATGTGGATTTATAATCAACGTTTCACAAGATTATTCTCAGAAATATTCATCTACCTGAAATACATATTTGTTTCCCAGTATGAGAACTAACTTCAATCAATGGTGCTTACAAATCCTAATATTTTTACAGTAACAGACCCAGTTTAACATCAATGCAAGTAGATTCCTATGGGACTTAATGTCTATTTTGACCTTTATTTTAATTCAACACTGGTACATTAGTATTTCTTCAGTTTTTGCACATCATAGGACATATATTTCATCCACAAGTTAGCAAATTAATAAGAATTTGTTTCACTTCCTGCTTCAGAACACATGAATTCTTCCATGTTACTTGACTGGTCTTTTCATGAGACTTCTTTCCAAACACATCATTTTCGATTTCCATAATCAATTTTGAAGCTAAACTCACACACTCTTCATGATAAACTATAACATTAATATTACCATTAGATGTAAAACTGGTTGGAATGAATGTATGCATATCAATATAAAATTTCCTGTATATTTTCACATTTCAATTCAATCCATTATTTAAAGTTGGAACCAGTTATGCTATTTATTCACTGTATGGTCTATTAATGCATTATCTCTATATTCATAAACACAGTGTACACCTATTTGTCCCCCCATTACTAATTTGTACCTCTTCAAAATATTGCTCCCAGAAATGGTGGAAGAAATACTGATGTCACCTTATCTATATATACATTTTATCACAGTAATATTCTGGACACAAAAAGCAAAGGTCAAACTCATGATTGTATCAAAGCCTAAATGGAAAGTGAGCATGGATTACCAAAAACAACCATGTCCTGGTTACCTAATGCTCTCAAATGTCAATCCTATTGATGACTACATATTTGTTTCTTCCTAAGATTATATATTCAACCTCAAGCCTGTTGGAAATGTCTAATTCTATCACTCACTTTACACTTTGCCTGATTTCCTAATATCTCTATTGATATCTGCTTTCCTACATATTTTCCCTAGTTCATCATTGTGACTCATACTTCACATATGCTGACATTTACATTCACTCTCTACCCGAAACTCTATTGCTAAAGAACTTTTGGTCCAAATCCTATACTCACTCTTCTTTATAAACCTACTGACTATCTTACTAATCCTACTGACTATCACTTTTTAACTCGATGTTCTCTTCAACAATCAATCATTCAAGGTAAAAGGTCCTATGCCATTTTATATCAATTCATCTGAGACACATGTGCAGAACATAATTCAAACCTAAGTATCCCACTCAAGGGCCCAATGCCCTTCTGGCTTCATATCTTACCTACATTTCTGTTTTCATACTTATATTTCACCTATATATTCTTGTAAATATCACAGGTTCCCAATACCATTATTCATCCGGCAGAGAGATTCCTAACCCAAATCGAACATGTTATTAACCCTAAATATACACTGTTACCTCAATCTAACTTTACAGAAGAGGAGGGACAGAGTTTCTCTTTAAATACCGGAATGTAGGGAATCTTCCACCTGCTGAGAACATCAAAGGTCCATGTAGAAATAATCCCTGGAGAAGATGTAGGCAGCTGTGAAGTTCCCGAGAGAGCAAAAGTCATCTTCCATGGCAAACAACCTGGTGAGGATGAAGGGATGTGTCTGTATCAGCCTCTATCAACTTAATGTAGAGAAGATAGACCAAACCAGGCCTGTGTGAAGAGGTGTTCCCAGGTGCCTATGGTTGATATACCATTCTAACTTTTGAAAGTGTTACAGAAAGTAGGAACAGCCTCCATCTCATGGGCCCTTAGAAGTAACTATTTGGACAAAGTTGTTGCCAAAGCAGTGACCTCATTCAGTTTCTGAAGGAAGTGACCTCACCTCACTTCCTTTGTGATGGAACTCTCTGAACTTGGGATCCAGGAAGAATGGCACCCAGAGCCAGTCGCAGTCCCAGGCCCAGTGGTCTCACTTGCTTCAATTTACCAAGGACAGAGTCAGTCTTTCTTAGTGCCTACAGATGTGAGGATGTTCAAATGCCAGAAAAGCTCTGAAGAGGGGCCTTTCCTGAGAAAGCAGGTAGTGGCTCACCCATGGCTAATGACAACTTCACAGAATTGGCCAAGGAGACCAGATTTGAGACATGACAGGCCATTTTGGGGGAATATAGTATGGCCCACCATTCAGAGGACACTCTGGGTAATCACAGAACTACTTGGAGCAAAGGTGGTGCCTTTGTGGGTGTGGGTGTATGTTCATGGTCTTGTCTCATGTTCTGAGAATAGGTAGGAAAGACTGTTTGTTTGGATTGGCGTGGACTGTTTCTAGTTAGTCATTTTGCAATGCGAGTGCTTCTATGTCTGTGTATCCCACTGTGTCCGTGGTTGTAGACATTAGAAATAAGAATGCATCAACGGATGTGTCCTGTCTAGTAGAAAGCTTCCCAGCATTCATCTTGCCCAATTTATAAATGGACTGTGGCTTTTGTTATCAAAGGGCAACACCTGATATCTTCATAAGTTTCTGTTTTCTTTCTGAATTCTGGACACTCTGCAGAATAGCTTCATGGTTTTGTGTCCAAGATATTTACCACCTAAAAGCTCTGTTATATGGCCATGTAGTGGGTAGCTAGTGTGACCAGGAAAGTCTCAGTGGAGAAACCCTGATTTGGGCTTTTTGCTTACCTATTATTCTGTTGCCCTGAATATCAGGAAGGTATTTACCACAGGCCAATTCTTTGTGAAGCCTGAAGAAAAAAGTTTTCAAATGGAAATGAATGGACATCACCTGTAGCTCTTTGCTTAATTGCTTTGGAAATGGATTTGTCTGAAACAGCCTCTTGGCCCTGTGTGAGGCTGTGGTTAGATTCTCAGCACCTGATGGATCCCATGTGTTCATCCAAAACCAAAATGATCAAAAGAGCAGTCATTGCGGATGAAGTCTCTTGCCTTCCTCTGTAAGGTTCCTGACCTCCATCAAGTGAGAAGAGGGATTCTTTGGGTCAAATCCATTCTTTAAAGCCAAGGAGAGGCAAGCCCAAAGGTGCTTGCATTTTCTCATGCTTCCAATTCACATAAAGAATCTAAACCCCACAGTCAGTCGTCCTCAAATTGGAGAAGCAGAGCAGTATTAACGGCACACTATTTGATCACTCCAGGTTCACAGGAAGGTGTTCAGGCCACCCCGACTTTAGGCAAATGAGGGGCAAGGGAACTAACTTTGGACACTATCTTGTTCTGCATCCCTCATGGAAACCTCCAGCCAGAGTTTATAATGAGTATCTATATGGAAGAAGATGAGGGCCTTGTGGGAGTGTTTGGGTTTTAATTTTGGAAGTTTGTGTGGCGGTTGAAAAAGATGACTGGCTCCACCTGGTCTTGAACTCTGGTGTGATTCCCTTTAGAGACTGAGTTCTGGAACTGACCTCAGAGAATTATTGCCATGAGTTGTGTTGGGATTTTAGGAGGCCATGAATGACAGTCGCCCTTTGAAACTGAGATCTGTGCCCAGAAAGGCTTTCCACAAGTCACGAGGAATCTCAGCCAGAATATCACATGATTTTATTCTGAAAGACTTGGCAGTCATAGTTGAGAGGCAAAACACACATGATCTCACATTGCAGACCTCAATGGGCCTGGCTTCATGTGACCTTTTGGCGACCCTTTGGGAAGCCTTGCCTGTGAGTGTTCTCCAGAGCTTTCATTGAAATGAGCTTCCTCAACATTTAAAGGTTCCTGAGTGAATTGAAAATCATAGTGCCTCCAACTTCATCCTTGAAAAATGGCTAGAGAAATACCATGGAATTTTTGAAATTTTCATGACCAGGTGGCACTGGAGAACTTTTTGATGTCCAGTTGCTGATCATGAGTATACCAGACAGTGCCTTGATTGACTGCGTTTCTTAAAAATGGTGTAGAACAGAGATGCCAGTAAGTTGGAGCCTGCTGAGTAGTGGGCCTAGAACAGTGGTGGGCAGGTGTGTGATAAAACATCTGTGTTGGGGCCATGTAGATCTGCCATTGGCTTCCAAATGGCTTGTAACTGACATGGTGCAGCAAGCAGACCCTTATATGTAAAGGCATCTTGTTATATGGAGAGGTTTCAGGGCAATGTTCAGAATCAGGATGCTATGGTCAAGGGGTCAAACTATGTGAAATAGAAGCCTGACTGGTGCATTCTCCTGCAGACCCTGAGGCACCACATGTGACAGAACTCCCTCCAGCACTCTGACCAAGTTGAACTCCTTGTATTGTGAAGCAAATAACAAACTCCCAGTGCTCTACTAAGAAAAGTAGAGCATGATCAATTAGCTTCACAGTCCACACAGATTGACCCTTAGACTCCAGTTGCCACAGTTTACCTACAAAGTGAGAATTCAGCACTGCTGCCTCATGTTCATTGGAAAATAAGATACCATGTCCCCCAGGTCACATAGATGCAGACCAGTTTTGATGCTCTCACTATAGAGGAAGCTAAAGCTTCGGACCACAACATACATTTTAAGTGCCCAAACTCAGAGGCAGTTTCTCAATATGTATTTAGGCCTGCAGAGCTCCATGTTTGTGGAGTGTTTACCCTGTCCCTTACTTTTGGAAACTCCTCTACCACCTCCAAGCTTGTGAACACCGAGAATATTCCATTCCAGATATGTATTCACAGATTTTCTAACTCTTCTCCTCTAATTGTGTCTTATTAGGGGAGAAGGTAATGTCAAGGCATTGTTCTGAATGAGAGTGGGAAGATTTTTGTATCACACATATTTGCAAACACAATGGGTTTATTTTCCTATTTTCTATTCGAAATACTGAATCTCTGACACTAATCCATAACCTACTAGACTCTGACTACTAATCCTAATATGATGTAGAATAGTAACCCTAACAGAATGGAAATACAAACAGTTCAGAGAAGGCATGGTGTATACTTGGACTTCCCTTTTGCATTATATGGGGTTGGAGTTATAAATATAGTCAATGTTTATTGAAATATTTCTCCATGTGTTTTTAACGTTAACAAATATGTGAATTCCTCTCCCCTTTCTCTGTCACCTATTCAGCACATGTATTTATATATGCTCATATAGAATACTACCTGGTATCACACAGACTTTCTTCTGAGGTGGCTGACTTGGCAGATACAAATTGTGAGAAGAGATCACTCCTCCTAAACCCTTTTGGAACTGAAATTTCAACCTATGGGTGAGCCTCCTAGTTGAACAACATTATACATAAATCCATTTTCAGTAAAATGTATTTTTTTGGATATGTGAAGGATATATATTTCATTTTGAATTTCGATTGGCATATATATTGCTACTTTTTAATGTCTGTGAGTGTGTTTCTGTGTGTATATATATATATATATATATATGTATATGTATATATATATATATATATATATATATATATATATATATATCACTCTCCAGATTTTTCAAAATATGAAATATATGTGTCTTATTATACACTCCCTAAAATCATTCATATTCACGTATGTGGATTTATAATCAACTTTTCACAAGATTATTCTCAGAAATTCAGATTATTCATTCACCTGAAATACATATTTGTTTCCTAATACTGAAAACTAACTTCAGTAAATGCTGCATACAAAGCATAATATTTCATCATTGCCTGATGGCCACGAATAGAGTGCATCACACCCAGTGTAACGCGCCACTGCACAGGTGAATAACGAGATAGAACTACAAAAAACTATCTTGTTAAGAACTTACAGCAAAATGGGGGTGCACCAAAACCTATAAGAAAGATTTTTAGCACTGAGATCTGGTAATTGGGTCTGAAAAACGAGCCAAATGTGCAACTGGAGATCCGGTCTGACTGATCCTCAAAACAATAGAGTGTCTGGGTTCCAATAGACACCCTCCACACCCAACAAATGACAGGCCCAGAATACAGATTGAACTGCAGAGAAGCATCACTCAGGGGAAATCTAGTCTACCAGGAGAAACCAGGACTAGCAGGAGAAACCAGGGGACTAGAGGCCAGGCTCTTGTGACTGGGAAGCTGGAGAACACAGAAGCGCAGGTGACAGTCCACCTGCTGTCCGCGTGACTGGGCGTCTGGAGAACACCGGCGCGCAGGAGACCGACTGCGCCACTGGGTGGCTAGTGATTGCCCACCCGCCAGTGACCTAGAGCTGAAACCAACTGTAGACAGTCCAGTTCCATCCCCGTATTCGAACATTTCGGCAAGGAGCCTGGGCCCGCCAAAGCAGAGGGGTGACGTCACTGGAGCTCGGCCTTCGGAATTCCCTACAAGTGGAATCCACTTTAGCAGGCATAGTCTACCAACACAAAGGAGAGACAACAGAGATACACAACACCGAAACAAATCTATAGAATAAAACAGAAACACAGCAATCAAATAGAGCTGGAAAGTAACATGAGCATCATGAAAAAACAAGGGAAAGAAAGGAGTAAAAACAATGCAGGACAACTTAATTCTACAGGAGGACCTAGAAGCATCAGAAACAGGGATAGGGAAAGAACTTAAGGCATTCCTAACTCAGATGGAAAGGAATATTAGAGAAGACATGAGGCAGCAAGTCCAAGCAATAAAAGTATATTTTGAAAATGAATTAAACAAACAAACTCAAATGGCAAACAAAGAGCTTTACCAGGAGATAGAGATCTTAAAAGAAATCAAACAGTAATACTAGAAATGCAGGAAAGTATTAACCAAATTAAAAACTCAAACGAGAATATTACAAATAGACTAGATCAAGCAGAAGTCAGAATATCAGATAATGAAGACAAAGTTTATCAACTTGAAAAGAATATAATCAACACAGAAAAGAGGCTTAAATCCCACTAGCAATCTATTCAAGAGATATTGGATGTCATAAAAAATGAGAGTCATTGGGATAGAAGAAGGCATAGAGATTCAAACCAAAGGAATGGAGAACATATTAAATAAAATAATTCTAGAAAACATCCCAGAGATGAAAGATGGATCAGATTGTCAAATCCTGGAAGCCTACAGGACCCCAAACATTCAAAATCATAATAGACAAACTCCAAGACATATAATTATGAAGATAGCCAACATACAGAACAAGGAGAGAATATTAAACACTATAAGAGAAAGGAGGCAGATTACATTCAGGGGAAAACCAATTAGGTTAATGACTGATTTTTCATCACAGACTTTGAAAGCGAGAAGATCCTTGAACAATGTATTTCAAATGCTGAAAAATAATGGATTCCAACCAAGAATACTGTATCCAGCAAAATTAAGGTTCAGATTTGAAAACGAAATTAAAGTCTTTCACAATAAACAAAAGCTAAAAGAATTCGCAGCCAGAAAACCAGCACTGCAAAGCATTTTGAGCAAAATACTACAAGAAGAGGAATTGATAAATAGTGCCGAAAACTAACAGCAGGAGGTATCTCAGTAAAGGGGGAGGAAAATAACCAAAAAAGTAAAAACTAGCCAAACTAAAACATAATAAATAAATAAACATGATTGGAAGAACAAATCATATTTCAATTGTAACCTTAAATGTTAATGGATTATATTCACCAATCAAGAGAATGGGCTAGTAACCTGGATCAAAAAAAAAAATAAATCCAACAATATGCTGCCTTAAGGAGACTCATATGATAGGAAAAGACATACACAGGGTGAAGGTAAAAGGTTGGGAAAAATCATACCACTCACATGGCCCTCAGAAGCAAGAAGGAGTGGCCATACTCATGTGGAATAAAATCAACTTCAAACCTAAGTTAATCAAAAGGGATAAAGAAGGACACTATATTCTGTTAAAAGAAACCATCCACCAACAAGACATAACAATTATGAATTTGTATGCACCAAGCAATGGAGCTGCAATGTTCATAAAACAAACTCTCCTCAAGTTCAATAGCCAAATAGACTACAACACAATAATTATGGGTGACTTCAAGACACCACTCTCGGCATTAGACAGATTCTCTAGACAAGAACTGAATAAAGAAACTATCAAACTCAACAGCACAATTTGTAACCTAGACTTGAACGACATATATAGAATATATCAGCCATCATCAAGTGGATACACGTTCTTCTCAGTTTCACATGGATCCTACTCAAAGATAGACCATATATTATGCCATAGGGCAATTCTTAGTAAATATAAAAGCATGGAGATTATACCATGCACTATATCTGATAATAATGGAATGAAACTGGAAATCAATGATGAAAGAAGGAAGGAAAAATCCTACATCACATGGAAAATGAACAACATGCTACTGAATGATCAATGGGTTACAGAAGACATAATGGAGGAGATAAAAAAAATTCTTAGAGACAAATGACAATACAGACACAACATACCAGAATCGATGGGACACAATGAAAGCAGTTTAAGAGGGAAGTTCATTTCTTGGAGTTCTTTCCTCAAAAAAAGAAAAAAATCAACAAATAAATGAACTCACACTACACCTCAAAAACCTAGAAAAGGAAGAGCAAAACAACAGCAAATGTAGTAGAAGACAAGAAATAATTAAATTTAGAGCAGAAATCAACAAAATTGAAACAAAAAAAAATTAAAAAATTTGATAAAACTAAAAGTTGGTTCTTTGAAAAAATAAATAAGATTGACAGGCCCACAGCCATGCTAATGAAGAGAAGAAGAGAGAGAACTCAAATTACTAACATACGGGATGAAACAGGCAATATCACAACAGACACTACAGAAATACAGAAGATAATTAGAAAGTATTTTGAAACACTATATTCCAATAAAATAGAAGATAGTGAAGATATCGATGAATTTTTTAAGTCATAAGATCTGCCCAGATTGAGTCAGGAAGACACACGCAATTTAAACAGACCAATAACAAAGGAAGAAATGAAAGAAGCCATCAAAAACTACCAACCAAAAGAAGCCATGGACCGGATGGGTATACAGCGGAGTTCTACAAAACCTTTAAAGAAGAATTAATACCAATATTTTTCAAGCTATTTCAAGAAAAACAAAAAGAAGGAGCTTTTCCAAATTTATTCTATGAGGATAAATCACCCTGATCCCGAAACCAGACAAAGACACTTCAAAGAAAGAAAACTACAGACCAATATCTCTAATGAACTTCGATGCAAAACTTGTCAATAAAATCCTGGCGAATCGAATACAAAAGCATATCAAAAAAATTGTGCACCATGATCAAGTAAGATTCATCCATGGGATGCAAGGCTTGTTCAATATACGGAAATCAATAAATGCCATTCACCACATCAATAGACATAAAGACAAGAACCATATGATCATCTCAATAGATGCAGAAAAAACATTTGACAAAGTTCAGCATCACTTTTTGTTCAAAACACTAGAAAAACTAGGGATAACAGGAACTTACCTCAACATTGTAAAAGCTATATATGCTAAACCTCAGGCTAGCATCATCCTGAATGTGGAAAAACTGAAGGCATTCCCTCTAAAATCTGGAACAAAACAGGGATGCCCTCTATCACCACTTCTATTCAATTTAGTTCTTGAAATACTAGCCAGAACAATTAGACAGACAAAAAAAATTAAAGGCATAAAAATAGGAAAAGAAGTATTTAAATTATCGCTATTTGCAGATGTCATGAAAATATATTTAACAGACCCCAAAGGGTCTACAATGAAACGGCTAGAGTTAGTAAATGAATTCAGCAAAGTGGCAGAATATAAAATTAACACGCATAAATGAAAGGCATTCCTGTATGTCAGCAACACAACTTCTGAAATGGAAATGAGGAAAACCACTCCATTCACAATATCCTCAAATAAAATAAGATACTTGGGAATCAACCTAACAAAAGACGTGAAAGTTTTATATACTGAAAACTACAGAACCCTAAAGAGAGAGAGAGAAGATCTTAGAAGATGGAAAAACAAAAGACCCAGAATAGCAAAAGCAACTCTAAACAGAAAATATGAATCTGGAGGTATAGTGATACCAGAGTTCAAACTGTACTAAAAGCAATAGTAACAAAAACAGCGTGGTACTGGTAACAAAATAGGCAGGTGGAACAATGGTACAGAATAGAGGACACAGAAACCAATCCTCAAAATTACAACTTTCTTATATTTGAAAAAGGGGCTAAAAGCATGCAATGGAAGTAGGATAGCATCTTCAAACAATGGGGTAGGGAAAATTGGGGAAAGGTGGGGCAAGGGAGAGAAGTGAACAACAGCAGATGAGGTAGAGAAAGAAGATGGGAGGGGATGGGAGGGGGTATAGTAGGGGATAGTAGGGGATAGGAAATGTAGCAGAATACAACAGTCACTAATATGACATTATGTAAAAATGTGAATGTGTAACCGATGTGATTCTGCAACTCGTATTTGGGGAAAATTGGGAGTTCATAACCCAATTGAGTCAAATGTATGAAAGATGATATAGGATGAGCTTTGTAATGTTTTGAACAACCAATAAAAAATAAATAAATAAAGGTTTAAAGTTGAGTGGGAAGAAATCAGCTAAAAAAGAGTTGAGATGCATTCATTTTGCTAAGCAGAAACTTTGTTTTGTGTACTTGTAACTATCACAAATTTATTTTACCAGAAAACTGGCTTTTAAAAATGCACATAATTGAGATTAAAGGATAATCCACTTACCTTCAAGAAAAACTCATAGCATTTCCTATATTTTTCATATTTTATTTTTTTGTGAATATTTTGTCATGGACCAGGTCTAGACTTAGGCTATTCTTCCAGAATACTACCTCATCTGACAAGTTGGTACAATGTGTTGGATTGTTCTTTTCATCTTTTATTTAATAGTTTCTAGATGATAATGTGTATTTTTCCATATGTTTGTTTGGACATACATACCCAACTATATCTTTGCATTTTCTGTTTTACTGGGGAAGAGACTCATCAAAAGCTCTTTATTATATGTATCAACAATCAAACATTTAGAGCATGCAATTATACATAATTTTGCATGAAAATATTTTTGTACCATTTTTATAAAGATTTAGAATTATTAATATTGTCCCTACTGTAATTAGTAACTCCTTACAAAAAGAATTAATCAATTGACTTTATATCAATTATGAATATGAAAATTACTAAAATAAGTATTTGGCAATTAATATGCAATTGATAGAAAGTGAAATCACAAGAAAGCCATTTAAAATGTCAGTGCATATGGTCCTTAAATAATAGGTTGTTGAAAAAAAAATTCTCTAATTCAAAAGAGTTAATATGCCATATTACAGCTAAATGTGATATAAAAACCTTAAATTATCAGTATTGATAAATAAGAATGATACCTGTTTACTTAAATATGTTTATTTGATTTTCACTGTAAGATGTTAATTCTGGAAGACTTGAGAATTAAGAAAGACTTTGTCTATATTATTTCTAACAGGCTAATCAAAGTACTTTTAAATATATATGTGTATATATATATATATATATATATATATATATATATATATATATATGTAACACATATGCATGAATATAGATATATATATATATATATGTAACACATATGCATGAATATAGATACATATGCATAATAAATGTATTGTAATATATTTATCAGGTGGTTATAATTTTTAAATTTTCTCAAGAAAAGAATGACTATAAAAAACAGTTTTAAATGTAAATTTCATAGCATAGTACTGTTTGTAATGCTATGAGAGAAAAATACTTATGGAGGGAAAATGAAAAAGGAAGAGAGAGAAGGGGGAAAATGAGGAAGAAAGTGAGTAAAGAAGAGGGAGAGGAGTGTTTGATGAAAAGATAAAAGTGGAGGGGCTGGGTTTGTGACTCAGTGTTAACATGCTTGTCTAGCATGTGTGAGGCAGTGGGTTATATTCTCAGCACCACATACGAATAAATAAAATGAAGGTCTATCAACAACTGAAAAAATAAAAAAAGGAGAAATATTACCAAAATTCCAAGATTTTATGAATGTTAAATACAAAAAATTATGTTGCATAGCCTTATGTAAATTCTAGACTCCCCAAAATAATCATTAAATGCTAGATTATTAGTGTTATAACTAAAAATCCATTGCTCTTTCTTCTACATTCTGTGGCATGCTAGTGCTAAAATAAATTGTATTATAACACCAAAATAAAATTCTAATATTTATACAGTAACTGACCCAGTTTAACATCAATGCAAGAAGATTCCTATGTGATATAATGTGTATTTTGACGTTCATTTTTATTCAACACTGGTACATTACTATTTCTCCAGTTAATGCACATCATAGGATGTATATTTCATCCACAATTTAGCAAATATATACACATTTGTTTTGCTTTCAATCACTTTTGCTTCAGAACACATGTATTCCTCCATGTTTCTTGACTTCTCTTTTTGTGACACTTCTTTCCAAACACATTATTTTCGATTTCCATTATCACTTTTGAAGCAAAACTGACACACCCGTCATGATAAAACATAACACTAATATTACCATTAGATGTAAAACTGGTTTAAATGAATGATTGTACATCAATATAAGATTTCTTGTATACTTTCAGATATCAATTCAATCCATTATTCAAAGTGAAACCAGTTATATCATTTATTCACAGTATGGTCTATTCATGCATTGTCTATATATTGATAGACACATGGTACACCTCTGTGTACTCCCAACAATAATTTCTATATCTTCAAAATATTGCTCCCAGAAATGGTGGAAAAAATATGCATGTCAACTGATCTACATATACATTTTATCACAGTAATATTCTGGACACAAAATGCAAAGGTCACACTTATGACTGTCCCAAAGCCTAAATGGAAAGTGAACATGGATTACTAAAAACATCCATGTCCAGGTTGCCTAATGCTCTCAAATGTCAATCCTATTGGTGATTACATATGTGTTTCTTCCTAAGACTACATTTTCAATCTCACCCTGTTGAAACTGTCTAAACCTCTCACTCATTTTATAATTTGCCTGATTTCCTACTCTCTATTCACATCTGCTTTCCTACTTTTTTCCCCAGTTCATCATTGTGACTGACTCTTCACATGTGCTGACATTTATATTCAATCTCTACCAGAAACCCTATTGCTAAAGAACTTTTGGTCCATATTCTATACTCAATCTTCTTCGTAATCCTACCGACTATATTCCTAATCCTAGCAAAAATCCCTTTTTTAACTGGATGCTCTCTTCTACATTCAATCATCGAAGGTACAAGGATCTATGCCATTGCATATCAATTTATCTGAGACATATGTGCAGAACATAATTCAAAGCTAAGTATCCCACTCAAAGGCCAAATTCCCTTCTAGGATTCAAATCTTACCTAGATTTATATTTCAATACTTATATTTCACCTATATTTTCATGTAAATATCGCAGGTTTCCAATAACATTGTTCATCAAGCAGAATGATTCCTAACCCATATTGAACATGTTATTAATCCTAACCATACACTGTTCCTCAATCTAAATTTACAGAAGAGCAGAGACAGAGTTGGTATTACAATACAGGAATGTATGGATCTTCCACCTGCTGAGAACCTCAAAGGTCCATGTAGAAATAATCCCTGGAGAATGTGTAGGATGCTATGAACGACCTGAGAGGGCAAAAGTCATCTTCCATGGCAAAAAAACATGGTCAGGATAAAGGGTTGTGTCTTAATCAGAATCTCTCTTCTTAATGTAGAGAAGATGGACCAAACCAAGCCTCTGTGGAGAGCTGTTCCCCAGTACCTATGGTTGATATACCATTCTAACTTATGAAAATGTCAGAGGAAGTAGGTGCAGCCTCCATCTCATGGGACCCTTGGAAGCATCTGTTAGGACAAAGTGGTTGCCAAGGCTGTGACCTCATTCAGTTTCTGAAGGAAGTGACCTACCTCACTTTCTTGGTGATGGAATCTCTGAACTTGGGATCCAGGAAACCAGGCACACAGAGCCAGTCCCAGTACCAGTCCCAGTGGTCTCACTTGTTTGGATTTACCAAGGACAGAGTCAGTCTTTCTTGGTACCTACTGATGTGAGGATGGCCAAATGCCAGAAAAGCTCTGAAGAGGGGCCCTTCCTGAGAAAGCAGAAAGTGGCTCACCAATGGATCCTCACAACTTCACAGAGTTGGCCAAAGAAAACAGATCTGAGACAAGACAGGCCATTTTGGGGTAACATAGTATGGCCCACCATTCAGAGGACACACTGTATAGTCACAGACCTACTTGGGGAAAGGAGGTGCCTTTGTGGGTGTGGGTGTGAGTTTTTGGTTCTGTCTCATTTTCTGAGAATAGGTGGAAAAGGCGGGTTTTTTTTGGTTTGGTGTGGACTCTTTATAGTAGGTCGTTTGACAAGGTGAGTGTTTCTTTATCTATGTATTCCACTGTGTCCATGGTTGAAGACATTAGAAAAGAGAATGCATCAAGGATGTGTCCTGTCTATTAGGAAGCTTCCCAGCATTCATCCTGCCCGATTTATTAATGGACTGTGGCTTGTCTTATAGATGTGCAACACCTACTAAATTCCTAAGTTCAGGTTTTCTTCCTAAATTCTGGCCACTCTCCAAAATAGTCTTATGGATTTGTGTCCAAGATATGTACCCCTCCAAGCTCTGTGACATGGCCATGTACTGGATAGCTGAAGGAAATGGGAGCATCTCAGAAAACACAGATATCAGTGTGTCCAGTAATGTCTCAGTGGAAAAACCCTTCTTTTGGCCTTTTGCTTACCTATTGATCTGTTGACCTGAATGTCAGGAGGTCTTTGCCTCAGTCCACCCATTTGGGAAGACTGATGAAAACTGTTTTCAAATGGAAATGCATGCGCATCACCTGTCGCTCTTTGTTTAATTGCTTAGGATAAGGATGTGTCTGATTCAGCCTCTTGGCCCTGTGTGATGCTGTGGCTTAGATTCTCAGCACCTCATGGATCTAAAGAAAGATTCCATGTGTGTATCCAAAACAAAAATGGTAAAAAACCACGCTGACTTTAGGAAAATAAGTGGCAAGGGAGCTCTTTTGAACACTGTCTTGGGCTGCGTCCCTCATGGAAAACTCCAGCAAGAGGTTATGATTAGTGTCTATATGGAAGAGGATGAGGGCCTTGTGGGAGTGTTTTGGTTTTAATTGTGTTTATTTGTGTGGTGGTTGGAAGTGATGACTGGGTCCACCTGGGCTTGAACTCTGGTGTGATACCCTTAGAGACTGAGGTCTAGAACTGACGTCAGAGAAGTATTGCCATGAATTGTGTTGGGGTTTTAGGAGGCCATGCATGAGAGTCGCTCTTGGAAACTGAGATCTTGGACCAGGGTAGCTTTCCACAGAACACTGGGAATCTCAGCCAGGATATCACATGATTTCATTCTGAAAGTCTTGGCAGCAATAGTTGAGAGTCAAAACTCACATGGACCTCATATTGTAGACCTCAATGGGCCTGGCTTCATGTGACTTTTTGGTCACTCTTTGGGAAGACTTTCCTCTGAGAGTTCTCCAGAACTTTCATTGAAATAAACTTCCTCAACATTTAATGGTTCCTGAATAAATTTAAACCCACAGTGCCTCCAACTTCATCCTTTAAAAATGGCTAGATAAGTACCATGACATTTTTTAAATTCCCATGACCAGATGGCACTGGAGTAACTTTGGATCTTATGCTGTTGATCATGAGTGTACAAGACAGTGCCTTGATTGACTTGGTTTCATGAGAATGGTGTAGAACAGAGATGCCAGTAATTTGGAGACTGCTGAGTTGGGGCCTAGAGCAGTGATGTGCAGGTGTGTGATAAAACATCTGTGTTGGGGCCATGTGGATCTGCCATTGGCTTCCAAATGGCTTGTGACTGACATGCTGCAGCCAGCAGACCCTTATATGTAAAGGCATCTTGTTATATGGAGATTTTTCAGGGCAATGTTCAGAATCAAGTTGCTATGGTCAAGGGGGCAAGCATGTGCGATAGAAGCCTGGTTGGTGCATTTATATGCAGACCCTGACACACCACATGTGACAGAAATCCCTCCAGCACTGTGCCCCAGTTGAAATCCTTGTATTTCAAGAAGCAAATACCAAACTCCAAGTGCAGCAGCAAGAAACACCACGAAAACTGGAGGATTACCAACTGGGTTCACAGTCCAAACAGGGAGACACTTAGCCCCAAGTTGCCACAGTTTACCTACAAAGAGAGAATTCAGAACTGCTGCCACATGTTCATTAGGAAAATAAGAAACAACATCCTCCAGGTCACATAGATGAAGACCCAGCTTTGATGGTCTCACTACAAAGAAAGCTAAAGCTTCTGACAACAACGTATATTTCAAGTGCCCAACCTCAGAGGCAGTTTCTCAAGAAGTCTTTAGGCAAGCAGAGCTCCATGTTTCTGGAGTGTTTACCCTTTCCCTTACTTTTGGAAACTCCTCTACCACATTCAAGGTTGTGAACTCCTGAGCATTTTCCATTCCAGATATGTATTAACAGATTTTCTAATTCTTCTCCTCTAATTGTGTCTTACTTGGGGCGAAGGTAATGTCAAGGCATTTTTCTGGATGAGAGTGGAAAGATTTTTGTTTAGCATATGTTTGCATACACATTGGATTCATTTTCCTATTTTCCATTTGAAATACTGAATCCCTGACACTAACCCATACTGTACTAGAATCTGACTACTAATCCTAATATGATGGAGAAAAAGAATCCTAACAGAAAAGAAATAGAAGCTGTTCAGAGAAGGCATGGTATATATTTGGACTTGCCTTTTGCAAGTAGGTGTTATAATTCTAGTCAATTTTTAATTGAAATAGTCCTCCATGTGTTTTTAAAGTTAACAAATATGTGAATTCCTGTCTCCCTTTCACTGTAGACTATTCAGCACATCTATTTTATATGCACATAAAGAATCCTACCTTTTATCACGTGTATATTTTTGTGCGGTAGCTGATTTGGCAGATACAAATTTTGAGAAGAGATCACTCCTCCTAGATGCTGTTGGAACTGAAAATTGAACCTATGGGTGAGCTTCCTAGGAGAACAACATTATACATAAATCCCTGTTAAGTAAATTGAATATTTTTAGATCTGTGAATGATGTATATTTCATGGTGAATTTGGATTGGCATATATGTTGCTACATTTTAAAATTTGTGTGTGTGTGTGTGTGTGTGTGTATACACACATACACACTCTCCAGATTTTTCAAAATATGAAATATATGTGTCTTATTTACACTCCCTAAATTCATTCATGTTCAAGTATGTGGATTTATAATCAACTTTTCACAAGATTATTTTCAGAAATATTCATCCACCTGAAATTCATATTTGTTTTCTATTACTGAAAACTAACTTCAGTGAATGGTGCATACGTATCCTGTTGATAGTCACAGCCGAAGGGGCCACAGCAAACTTCCAGGTGCCAGCAAACTTTCAGCTGCAGGCTGATGATTGGCTCACAGCGGCCTTAGCAACTTCTAGCTCATTGTCTCCTCTGTGGTGATGCTCATTGGAGATGCTCATTGAGATGTTTCCCCGCCTTTCAGACTTCCAGCTTATGATTGGCTCACAGCAGCCCCAGCAACATCTAGCTGATTGGCTCCTCTGCGGTGATGCTTATTGGGCTGTTTCCCTGCCCATTCAGACCATGGAGCTGCTCATTGGGGGACTTTTTTGGCTCTGCCCACGTGACCCAGCCAATCGGCCTCAAGAGCAGGAGGATTGTGAGAAGTGGATAGAGGCTTTTGTGGGAGGGAGAGGCTTTTGGGAAGCTGGTGTTGGGAGTTGGGGTTCTGAGGATTTTTCCTGAGAGGCTGTTTTGCTTGGCGTGTGTGGTTCTAAAAATAAAGTTAGTTTCTTTTGACAAGTGGATTCTGATTGTGCCCAGCCAGACAGCGGCATTTGGTGGCTCATATGGGGAGCGACTGAGGGTAACTGATAAGGTAAACTGCTCGCTCTTGAGGGCAGGGCGAGAGGATGGGTAGCCATTTTATGATTCCTATTTTGTTTTAAGTTGCCTGTCCCTGGAGATGAGTGAGATGGAAGAAAAACTGCTCACATCTGAGGAAAAACTATTTGTGTCTGAGGAACAGATAGGGAGAAAGGCTATAATAATTTTTTGTTGTTCCATTTTTATTTCGTTCTATCTCTTTTTTTGTTTGGTGTTATCTTGTTGGTTTGTATTATAGTAGAAATATGGGATCAAAAATTAGTAAAAAACAAACCAAAAAAGTGTTAAGTAAATTGTTAGAGGAAGGAGGCATCCCAGTAAAATCAAGAGCAGTCATGGCAATTGTTGATACAATACAAAAATGTAGACCATGGCTTTTTAAGGAGGAGTTGTTAAATATATCACAATGGAACCATCATGGTGCAGATTTAAAAAGAATAGAAAAGAAAAGCCCAGGGATTCTGCCAGTTGGCACATTGCCATTGTGGACATTCATATCTTGTTTGCTTAGTTCAAAGCCTTCAGTTCAGTCAATGGTAGAGGAAGAAGAAGACATATTGATTCAAGTAAAACAGAAGGTGTCTCAAGTTAGTCAGACAGAAGAAAAAATTCAAGTAAAAGAGAAGGTCTCTCGAGCTAGTCAGATAGAGGAAACTATTCAAGTAAAAGAGAACGTCTCTCGAACTAGTCAGACAGAGGAAAAAATTCAAGTAAAAGAGAAGGCCTCTAAAGCTAGTTAGACAGAGAAAGAAAGTGTAAAACAGTAAAAAACATCAGGGGAAATTTACAACAGGAGACTGCTACTAACACCTTTCTATCACCAGATGACATAAGTGTCCAACTAACAAGGCCACTTTCTTATTCTGGGAGGCCCCCAACTCGTGCAATTGATAGTTAGGATCCTGAGACAAGATCTCAAATATTAACATGCCCTGTATTTGAGGGAGGAGGGCAGCGTGTTTACCATGCTTTAAATTTCAAAACAGTGAAGCAGCTAAAAGAGGCTGTAACAACCTATCGTCCTCAAGCACCCTTCAATGTAATCATGGTCGAATCCATTAACAACTTGAACATGAAGCCAGTGGATTGGGCTAATATGTGTAATGTTGTGCTAAATGGAGGACAATGCATGTTATGGAAGGTTGCCAATGAGGAATGTTGAAAGGATACAGCTAGGCGAAATGCAGGAGCTGGTTATCCTCAGAGAAATCTAGATATGTTGTTAGGAAAGGGACCTTATGAAGATCAGCCGCAGCAAATTGCATATGATCATGGTGTATGTGCAGAAATTGGTGTAGATGCAATTAAGGCATGGAAGACTTTACAAGAACATGGAGGTTTACAAGGTCAATTATCTAAGGTAATACAAGGAGCTAATGAACCTTATGCTGAATTTGTAGATAGGCTTATTCAAAGAGCTACCAGAGTTTTTGGGAATACAGAACAAGCAATGCCATTACTAAAACAACTGGCTTATGAGCAAGCGAATCGTTGTTGCAGAGATATCATTAGACCATGGAAAAATGAAGATTTAAACACATTGATTTAATTATGTAGAGACATTAATGAACAAGAGCAAGTCATGGCAGCTGCAGTAAAACAGGCTTTAGTTGCCAGATACATTAATGAACAAGGGCAAATTGTGGCAGCTACAGTAAAACAGGCTTTAGATGCCAGACCAAGAACATGCTACCAATGTGAAGAAACAGGACATTTTAAAAGGAATTGGCCCATAGAAGGAGGGTTTAACAATATTAGTTATCAAAGGAGTAGAATACCAGGTATTTGGCCACAATGCCATAGAGGGAGACATTGGGCTAATGAGTGCTGTTCTCAAACCACCATAGAGGGTACTCAATTATCAAAAAATGAACAAGGACCAGGTGTTTATCCACGATATCATGGAGAAAGGCATTGGGCTCAATTGCCAAATAAATGGACAGGGGGTTCCAATGCTCCGGGGCCCCAAACCACAAATATACAGAGCACTGGAGGAACCCAGCAACCCCAACAGGGTAGTGCCCAGGACACATTGTCCATCAGATCCCTCATCAGACAAACCAGAGGGAGCACAGTGTTGGACATCTGTGCCTCTGCCAGATCAGTACTAACTCCAGAGATGGGAGTTCAAATCATTCCCACAGGGGTAAAAGGACCTCTTCCCAAAGGAACCATGGGCTTATTATTGGGATGCAGCTCTTCTACTCTAAAAGAACTTATGATAAGTCCTGGGGTGATTGATCCCGATTATGAAGGTGAAATAAAAATTATAGCCAGTTCTCCAAAGGACATATCAGTAATTTCACAAGGAGATAGAATAGCACAGTTACTAATAATACCCAGCCTATATGATAAATTTTCCAGTCGTACTGTAGAAAGATGTTCCAAGGGATTAGGCTCCACAGGTGTAGATTTGGCTATGCTTTCTTTAAATTTAGATTCTCGCCCCATGCTAAAACTAAATATTCAAGGGCATGAATTGAATGGGCTACTGGATACAGGTGCAGACATTAGCATCATCTCTTGTCAAGAATGGCAAAAACATTGGCCATTACAACAAGCCACTCAAACGCTTCGAGGCCTATAAGTGGCGACTAATCCCCATAGAAGTAAAATGGTATTAGATAGGAATGATCCTAAAGGATGTGAAGGAACTATACAGCCATATGAATTGGATCATCTTCCCATAAATTTATGGGGACGAGATGTCCTAGATCAATTAGGTTTGACATTAACAAATAACATCAACCAAAATGCAGCCACTATTATGACTAGACAAGGTTTTAGGAAAGAAAAAAGATTAGAAAAACAAGAATAAGTCATAGCAGCACCAATACAAATAGATCAAGGAACAGAGAGACATGGGTTGGATTTTCAGAAAGGGCCACTGAGACAATAAAAATTACCTGAAAATCAGAAAGACAGTATGGGTTCCTCAGTGGCCCCTGACTGAAGAAAAGATACAAGCAGTCCATGACCTGGTAAAACAACAATTAGCAGAAGGACATATACAACCGACTGTATATCCCCAAAATACTCCCATTTATGTCATCAAAAAGAAATCTGGTAAATGGAGACTATTGCAAGATTTTAGAGCCATTAATAATGAGATGGTTATTATGGGACCTGCTCAATCAGGGATTCCTCAATTGTCTGCTTTGCCAATAACCTGGTATGTTTTAGTTATAGATATTAAATATTGTTTTTTTTTCAATTATAATTCATCCTAAGGATAGTCCAGGTTTTGCTTTTACTATCCCTGCACTGAATCATGAAGGTCCTGATCAGAGATATGAATGAAAAGTACTCCCTAAAGGGATGGCTAACAGCCCAACTATGTGTCATATTTATATTAACAAAGTAATCCAGCCACTTAGAAATCAAAATTCTGAACACAAATATTTCACTATATGGATGATGTATTATTAGCACACAAAGCTAAAAACACATTGCTAGAAAGTTATGCCACACTTACAAACTTATTAAAAATTATAATGTAGAGATAGCAATAGATAAAGTACAATTAAATTTTCCAATTAATTATTTAGGAGTTCTGTTATCCTCAACCATGGTCAGTCCACCAAAAATTCAAATACGAGTAGATCAACTCAAATCACATAACGACTTTCAAAAGTTATTAGGAGACATTAATTGGATAAGGCCTTATCTAGGTATACCAACAGGAGAGTTGGGACCTTTATTTGATATCCTAAAAGGTCTATCAGATAAAAATTCACCCTGCATGTTAACACCTGAAGCAAGAAAGGCAATAAAAATCAATGAAACATATATGGAAAATATGCATTTGGATAGAATTGATATAAGTTTGCCTTTATTATTTATTGTACTACCAACAAAAAATATTCCTACAGGAGTATTTTGGCAAGAAGGTCCATTATTATGGATACATTTATCTTATTCTCCTTACACTATTCTTACTAGGTATCCTGAGGCTTTAGGATAATTAATACTCAAAGGAATTAAAGCAGCAAAGGGAGTGTTTGGAATTTCTTCCAATAAAATTTTTACTCCATATACTCTGAATCAAATTGATGAGTTAGCTAATGAGTTAAATACTTGGGCAATAATCATGGTCCAATGTAATGTTTCCTTTGATAACCACTTACCATCTAACCCTTTATTTTCTTTTTGGTCATCGCATCCTGTAATTTTTCCAAAATTGAGAAGAAAAACACTTATCATGAATGCTTCAAATATATTCACTGATGTATCAAATAATGGTACAGCAGCAATAGTTATACCTGATAAAACTTATAAATTTTTAGTACCCAAACAATCAGCTCAAAAGGTAGAGCTTAATGCAGTATTACAAGCTTTTGAGATATTTAAATATTCTGTATTTAATTTATTTTCCGATAGTCAGTATATAGTTAATGCTATAGTATCCCTTAAAGTTGCTGGTAAGATTTCTCCTTTCTCTACTGTTTTCTCTTTACTTTCCAATATAAAAAGTCTAATCTGGGACAGAAAAGATCTATTCTTTATAAGACATATCAGGGCACATCCAAAAAGAAGATGATTTGACTCAAGGCCTTATCAGCTGATATCCAAAATTCCAGTTTGACTATCCTTACATCTGAGATAGAACCAGGATGCTTTTTTCATTATCTATTTTATTATTGCCCTTTCCCACATTCTATTTTGTTTTTTGAGCTCATACAGAACTAGTTTAATGTTTTGCTGATCAGTTCTATTTTTTGACAAAAGAGTTTTTGAACATTGCAATGGAGATTTCACGTGTAAAAAGTTATAAAGCCTTTACTATTAGGTTATGTGTTGTATGTATTATATTATGTGTGCACACTTGTGTTTTGTGTTATATGTTTGAATGTTCGTATGTCCATATATGATATATGATGAGCGCTCATAAAAAAATGGATCCAAATATTTTTTATTCACATTATTTAAATGGTTTAATTTAAATTGGGTAAAGAGCTGTTGAGGTTTGTTTTAAAATTTGAAAAAAAGGAGGTTAACAGATCTGTTTCCTTTCTTTCACCTTTCCTTTTCATTATATTTAATAATTATCTTCAAGACAATGTAAATAGTTAAGAAAATTGTTTTCTTTCAGTGCCTTCTGGAATGTTACATAATTTTTCTTTAGCCATTATTGCCAGAATTCCTATCTTCATCCCAGTGCTGGTGAAATCAAAGATAAAACCAATCTACAGCTTCTGCAATAGCCATCACTGAAATGCTTGCAGAACTTGCCTAGACACATTGAGAACTCTCCTGTATGCATTGTAAACTACCTGTTTGTGCAGCGACTTGTGGTAGTGTTCGGGTATATTTGCTGATGATGTCATCGGTGGTACAATTTTTCCAAAAGGAGCTGTCAATTGGCTTGGTGTATCTTCCTCTCTTCTGTGTGTCATTATCGTCCAGCTAATGTTTGGGGGCCATTAGAGGTGAGGCAAAGAACCTCACCACCCCCCGGTGGTACAAAGACCTCTCCACAGTTGTTGCTGTAAACTGGACCGGTAGTCAGTGATGGGTAAGATCCAATTGCAATGGTACCAACTTAACGGGTAAGGACCATATGTACTATTGGACAACCTAAGGCAGGCACTGTCCCTAAGCCACATGTGTGTTGTTTAAACAGAGAGGGGGAGATGTTGAGAGCCACATCCGAAGGGGCCCCAGCAAAATTCCAGAAGCCAGCAAACTTCCAGCTGCTGGCTGATGATTGGCTAACAGCAACATCTAGCTGATTGGCTCCTCTGCGGTGATGCTCATTGGGCTGTTTCCCTGCCCTTTCAGACCACGGAGTTGCTCATTAGGGGACTTATTTGGCTTTGCCCACATGACCTAGCCAATCGGCCTCAAGAGGAGGAGGATTGTGGGAGGTGGAGAGAGGCTTGTGTGGGAGGAAGAGGCTTTTGGGAAGCCAGTGGTGGCAGTTGGGGCTCTGAGGGTTTTTCCTGAGAGGCTGTTTTGTTTGGCGTGTGTGGTTTTAAAAATAAAGTTAGTTTCTTTTGACAAGTGGCTCCTGATTGTGCCCAGCAAGACTGCGGCATTATCCTAATATTTCTACAGTAACTGCCCCAGTTTAACAGCAATGCAAGTAGACTCTTATGGGACATGATTTGTATTTTGATGTTCATTTTTATTCAACACTGGTACATTACTATTTCTTCAGTTTATGCACATCAGAGGGTATATATTTCTTGCACAAGTTGGCAAATTTATAGGCATTTGTTTCACTTTCAATCACTTCCTGCTTCAGAACACATGCATTACTCCAGGTTTCTTAACTGGTCTATTCGTGAGACTTCTTTCCAAACATATTATTTTCGATTTTCTTTATAATTGTTTAAGCAAAACTCACACACCCTTCATGATAAACCATAACTATCATTTCACAATTAGATGTATAACTGTTTGGAATGAATGATTGTATATCAATATAAGATTTCTTATATATTTTCTGATATCAATTCAATCCATGATTTAAAGTGGAACCAGTTATATTATTTATTCACAGTATGGTCTATTCATGCATTATCTATATTCATAGACACAGGGTACACCTCTTTGTACCCCCAATACTAATTTATACGTTTTCAAAATATTGCTCCCAGTAATAGAGGAAGAAATACTCATGTCACCTAATCTAAATATGCATGTTATCACAGTAATATTCTGGACGCAAAATGCAAAATTCACACGTGTGATTGTACCAAAGCCTAAATGGACACTGAACATGGATTACTAAAAACATCCATGTCCAGCTTGCATAACGCTCTCAAATGTCAATCCTATCGGTGACTACATATTTGTTTCTTCCTAATATATTCAACCTCAAAACTGTTGAAAATGTCTAATACTATCACTCACCCTGTACTTTGCCTGTTTTCCTAATGTCTCTATTGATATCGGCTTTCCTACATATTTTCCCCAGTTCATCATTGTGACTGACCCTTCACATGTGCTGACATTGATATTCACTCTCTAACCAAAACCCAATTGCTAAAGAACTTTTGGTACAAATACTAAATTCACCCTTGTTCCAAAATCTACTGACTATCTTCCTGATCCTATTGATTATCCCTGTTTGAGTGGATGTTCTCCTCTACATTCAATCATCCAAGGTACAAGTCCTATGGCATTGTATATCGACTAATCTGAGACATGTGTGCAGAACGTAATTTAAAGCTATGTATCGCAATCAATTGCCCAATGCACTTCTGAGCTTCAAATCTCACCTAGATTTCTGTTTACATACTTATATTTCACCTCTGTATTCCTATAAATATTGCAGGTTCCCAATACCATTATTCATCCCACAGAATGATTCCTAAACCAAATCGATCCTGTTATTATCCCTAACCATACACTCTTGCCTCAATCTAATATTACAAAAGAGCAGGGACAGAGTTCATCTTACAATACAGGAATGTAGGGGATCTTACACCTGCTGAGAACCTCAAATTTCTATGCAGAAATGATCCCTGGAGAAGATGTAGGCAGCTATGAAGGACCTGAGAGAGCAAAAGCCATCTTCCATGGCAAACACCTTGTGATAACGAAGGGATGTGTATGAATCAGCCTCTCTTTTCTTAATGTAGAGAAGATGGACCAAACCAGACCTGCGTGGAGAGGTGTTCCCGGGTGGCCATTGTTGATATACCATTCAAACTTGTCAAAGTGTCACAGGAAGTAGGGGCAGCCTCCATCTCATGAGACCCATGAAAGCAACTGTTAGGACAAAGTGGTTGCCAAGGCAGTGATCTCATTCAGTTCCTGAAGGAGGTGACCTACCTAACTTCGTTGGTGATGTAACTCTCTGAAATTGGGATCCAAGAAGCCAGGCACCCAGAGCCAGTCCCAGTCCCAGTCCCAGTGGTCGAACTTGTTTGGATTTACCAAGGACAGAGTCAGTCTTTCTTGGTACCTAATAATATGAGGATGGCCAAATGCCAGTAGAGCTCAGAAAAGGGGCCTTTCCCTAGATAGCAGGTATTGGCTCAATGCTGCCTGCTGACAACTTCGTAGAGTGGGCCAAGAAGAACAGATCTGAGACAGGCCAGGCCATTTTGGGGCAACATAGTATGGCCCACCAGTCAGAGGACACTCCAGATAGTCACAGACCTACTTGGGGGAAGGAGGTGCTTTTGTGGATGTGGATGTGAGTTTGTGGTTTTGTCTCATGTTCTGAAAATAGGTAGGAATGGTGGTTTGTATGGTTTGGAGTTGACTGTTACTAGGAAGTCGTTTGGCAAGGCGAGTGTTTCTATGTCTGTGTATCCACTGTGTTCGTGGTTGTAGTCTTTAGAAAAGAGAATGCATCAATGGAGGTTTCCTGTCTAGTTGGAAGCTTCCCAGCATTCCTCCTGCCCACTTTATAAATGGACTGTGGCTTGCCTTATGGATGGGCAACACCTACTATCTTCCTAAGGTCCTCTACACATCTTGATTTCTGGCCTCTCTCCAGAATAGGCTCATGGTTTTGTGGCCAAGATATGTACCACCTCCAAAATCTGTTACATGGCCATGTAATGGATAGCTGAAGGGAATGGGAACATCTCAGAAAACTCAGATATCAGTGTAACCAGTAAAGTCTCAGTTTAAAAACCTTGCTTTGGCCCATTTGCTTACCTATGGTTATGTTGCCCTGAATGTCAGGAAGGTATTTGCCTCAGGCCACCCCTTTCTGAAGCCTGAAGAAAACATTTTTCAAATGGAAATGAATGGGCATCACCTGTGGATCTTTGCTTAATTGCTTTGGAAAGAGATGTGTCTGAATCAGCCTCTTGGCCCTGTGTGAGGTTGGGGCTTTGATTCTCAGAAGGTGATAGATCTTAAGAAAGATCCCATGTGTGCTTGGGTGTTCTATTGCCTCCAACTCACATAAAGGATTTATACCCGACAATCAGTAGGATTAAATTGGAGAATCAGAACAGTATTAACGACAGGCCTATTTGATCACTCCTGGTTCACAGGAAGGGTGTCTAGGTCACCCTGACTTTAGGCAAATGAGGGGCAAGGGAGTTTATTTTGGAAACTGTCTTGGGCTTCGCCCCTCATGGAAAATTCCATTCAGAGGTTACGATGAGTGTCTATATGGAAGATGATGAGGGCCATGTGGCAGTGTTTTGGTTTTAATTGTGGTCATTTGTGTGCTGGTTGGAAGAGATGACTGGGTACACCTGGACCTGAACTCTGGTGTGATTCCCCTTAGAGACTGAGTTCTGGAACTGACTTCAGGGAAGTATTGCCATTAATTTTGGTGGGATTTTAGGAGGCCACACATGAGAGTCGCCCTTGGAAACTGAGATCTAGTCTCAGGGTGTCTTTCCACAGTGCACTGGGAATCTCCACCAGGATATAAGACGATTTTATTCTGAAAGACTTGGCAACCATAGTAAAGAGTCAAAACACATATTGAACTCACATTGAGTAGACATCAATGGGTCAGGCTTCATGTGACATTTTGGCCATTCGTTGGGAAGCGTTGCCTTTTAGAGTTCTCCAGAGCTTTCATCCTCACCATTTAATGGTTCCTGAATGAATTGAAAAACCAGTGCATCCAACTTGATACTTGAAAAATGGCTAGATAAATACCATGAAATTTTTGAAATTCCCATGACCAGGTGGCACTGGAGAACCTTTGGATGTCCTGTTGCTGATCATGAGTGTACCAGACAGTGCCTTGAATCACTGGGTTTCATGAAAATGGTGTAGAACAGAGATGCCAGTAAGTTGGAATTTGCTGAGTAGTGGGCCTAGAACAGTGGTGGGCAGGTGTGTGATTAAACATCCTTGTTGGTGTCATGTGGATTGGCCATTGGCTTCCAAATGGCTTTTGACTGACATGGTGCAGCCAGCAGACCCTTGCATGTAAAGGCATCTTGTTATATGGAGAGGTTTCAGGGCAATGTTCAGAATCAAGTTGCTAGGGACAAGGGGGAAGTCTATGTTGAATATAAGACTGGTTGGTGCATTCTCCTGGCAGACCCTGACCCACCACACATGACAGAACTCCCTCCAGCACTGTGTCCCAGTTGAACTACTTGTATTTCGTGAAGCAGACACCAAACTCCCATTGCAGCAGCTAGAAAGACCATGAAAAATGGAGGATGACCACATGGCTTCAGAGTCCACACAGGAAGACACTTAGCCCCCATTGGCCACAGTTTACATACAAAGAGAGAATTCTGCACTACTGCCTCATGTTCATTAAAGAATAAGAAAACATGTGCTCCAGGTTACATAGATGCAGACCCAGCTTTGATGGTCTCACTGCAAAGGAAGCTAAAGCTCCTGACTACAACATATATATCCAGTGCCCAAACTCAGAGGCAGTTTCTCATAAGTCTTCCGGTCAGCAGAGCACCATGTTTGTGAAGTGTTTACCCTGTCCCTTACTTTTGGAAACTCTTCTACCACCCCCAAAGTTGTGAACTCCTGAGCATATTCCATTCCAGATAAGTATTTATAGATTTTCTAACTCTTCTCCTCTAATTGTGTCTAACTTGGGGCGAAGGTAATGTCAAGGCATTGTTCTTGATGAGAGTGGGATGATTATTTTAGCACATATTTGCATAAACATTGGATTGATTTTCCTAATTTTCATTCGAAATACTGAATCACTCCCACTAACCCATACCCTACTAGACTCTATATTCTGACTCCTAATCCTAATATAATGGAGAAAAATAACCCAAAATGAATAGACATACAAGCATTTCAGAGGAGGCATGGTGTATAATTGGACTTGCCTTTTGCATTATGTAGAATTGGAGTTATAAATCTAGTCAATTTTTTGTTGAAATAGTTCTCCATGTGTTTTTTTAACTTTTGTTGTTTGTTGTTCAAAACATTATATAGTTCTTGATATATCATATTTCACACTTTGATTCAAGTGAGTTATGAACTCCCATTTTTATCCAGTATATAGTTTGCAAAATCATATCAGTTACGCATCCATTGATTTACATATTGCCATACTAGTGTCTGTTGTATTTTGCTGCCTTTCCTATCCTCTACTATCCCCCTCCCCTCCCCTCCCCTCCCATCTTCTCTCTCTACCCCCTATACTGTAATTTATTTTTCCCCCTTGTATTTTTCCCTTTCCCCTCACTTCCTCTTGTCCGTAATTTTGTATAACCCTGAGGGTTTTCTTCCATTTCCATGTAATTTCCCTTCTCTCTCCCTTTCCCTCCTACCTCTCATCCCAGTTTAATGTTAATCTTCTTCTCATGCTCTTTATCCCTACTCTGTTCTTAGTTACTCTCCTTATATCAAAGAAGACATTTGGCATTTGATTTTTAGGGATTGGCTTCCTTCACTTAGCATAATCTGCTCTAATGCCATTCATTTCCCTGCAAATTCTATGATTTTGTCATTTTTTAATGCTGAGTTAAACTCCATTGTGGCCTCTGGCGTGCGCCCAGGTTTCCGTTCCTGTCTTCCTGTTTGTTAATTTCTGGCCTATTTATTGTTGTGACCAGGACCTTAGTCAATGCCTTAGTCTGTCTTTTGCATCTCTCATCTTCCCTTTGCTCCCTTTCTTTCTCTTTGTTTCTCTCATATAGTATACTTTCTCGGCTTCTCTGACTAAATCTCCCAAAGTCATATCTTGTGATCCCTCTAAGAGTTGTAACTTTCTTTTAATATCCAGGGCAGCTTGCCCAATGAAGGCCATCATGACAGATGCCTTTTGATCCTCTGCCTGAGGATCAATAGGGGCTCGAGCCTTTGACTGAGGGGGAAACCTGTCCTCAGGGAAGACTTAAAAAAGCGGAGCTTGCGATTGCCTCAGCAGACACCACCGAAAGACAGATCCAGGAGGAGAGTGGGGATGACACATGGTGAGTGACCCACCATGGGACAAGCAGTTTCGTCACATGATTTGTTTTTGTCAGGCCTCAAGGAGGCCCTCAAGACATAGGGGGCACATGTTAAGAAAAAATACTTAAAATTATTCTTTTCATACATAGGAGAATTGTGTCCATGGTTTCCCCCTGAAGGGTCCATTGATGGTAGAAAATGGCTTAGAGTAGGAGACTGTTTAAACCATTTTTTTTGTTGTTGTTGAAGAAAAAGTCCTAGAACAAAGGTATATTAGACCTTTTGTAGACATTAATATTTTATTAGATTTTTAAACACCTAGAAAAATTTGTAAGTTTAAATTTAAAGACATTTATATTTATCTGTTTATCCAATTTAAATCGAACCATTTAAATCACGTGAATTAAAGATCTTTGGATCCACTTTGAAATAGTAAGCTTGCCTTAATTTGATTATAATTGGAGTCAGTGGTCTTTTCTTGCATCCTGGTGTAATATTTTGTAGTTTCCCATCGAGATGACCCTGCCCCAATAGATCACAAGACCAGACTACTGGAAATTCTGAAGCTGGCCTTCCCTCCAGGGCTCCGGCATGAAGAGGCAATTTCCAAGGCCTTGGTGTGAGATTTTGGTCCAGGGAGCACTGCAGTGAACCACCGCCCTAAAACTATTAGCAAGCACATGGTGGAGGAGGCCTCCATAGGTAACTGGCGCCTATATAACATCTGATATCCGGTTAAGGGAGATCTCTTCTGATGACAGAGTGGTGTCCTGGGGAGACACACATATACTCCTGTCTGGTACAGTAACGAGAATCATTCTGTCCTCTGTTATGTTCTGTAGGGAATTCCTCTGAAAGCATAGAGAGGTGCCAATGGGCACGCAGGAGCTCCTATCCCAGAGCTTTAGCAAGACGTTGCATAGTTCCTCTGTTTTTCTGTTTCTGCGCTGGTTTTCTGTTTTTTTGTGTGTTTTGTTCTGTGTTTCATATGTTTTTTTTTTTTTTTTTGGTTTATTTTAGTGTGTTTTGTTGTGTGATTTCTGTGGTAAAACTTAACTGAAAATGGGTAATAAAGCAAGTAAACTGACACCCATTTGGACTGTGTTTTAAAGAACTGTGATGAACTTTAATACCCTTTGTTAAGCAGGATGAGAGAAACCCCTAGCTGGCTGCCTGGAGCACACCCACTGCAGAGGGCAATGCCTGCTGGGGACCTAAGAACTGAGTATCTCCCAGGTTAACACGTGAAACTCCTTAAAACCCCTTGTCCCTTCAGATCGATAGAATCACAACCATTGGGCAGAGACCCCTGTTTTTCTCCTTTGTTAGCAAAGCAGTAAATCTCCCTTTTTCTTTTTCTCAAACCCTGTCCTCATTATTAAATTGGTATTAATTGGCTTCAAAATCAGGAACCAAACTTTAAGTTACAATTTTTGGTACCCCCCACACCCTGGAACTCTTTGAGAGCTGACTACTGAAATGTTAGGAGACGGAGCGTGCTTGGGTTGGAACCGAACAAGAGGAGCTAATCCTGTAAGTGAAAGGAGGGACTGAGGGACTTCCAGCAGCTGCCCAAGCCCTGTTGCTTCAGAGAATTACCTACTTCCTTCCCTGCACTGTAAGGATTTTGCCATCTCTGTTTTCTTAAAAAAGAGAAAAAGAAAAAGGGGACACTAAATACAGTAAAGTCACCATGGAGACCCTGATTTTACATTTCAGGTTGTCCCTCTGTGAAAACATCTGGTTCCCTTGTGGGAAAATCTATGGTGCCACTGGTGTAGGAGATTTTTCTCTTATCTGCTCTGGTTTAAAGGCTTCTGTCTGTAAGCCATAGTCTGGAGCTCCTTTCAGTCTGTCTTGTGTCTTTGTTTCTGGCCCTTTAAGACATGTGCAATAATGTGTTGATATTATAAATCATTTCTTGGGAATGATCTTAGCTGAATGTGTATCTAAATGATGATGTTTTATTGTAACAATCTGGCATCTGAATGGGTTTTTGAAGCATTGCACAATCTTGCAGTTAAAAGTCGGGTTTAGGAAATTGTTTAGTTTATGATTTCAGATAATTCATGCCAGAGAACTTAAATACTTAGGATGGAAAACTAGAGAACTCTACTTCCAAGTTGGCAAGTAACTTCCCAATCATTCAGGCTTTTTTTTCACCAATTTTTAATTGGGTAGCCTGGGAAAATGTCACTGTGTCTACCAGTGCATTAATTTGGACAAGGATAGTAAATCATAGTATGGTATCTGTTGACAAAACAAGATATAAAGATGTAAAATTTTGTAAACTGTGTCTTAAACTTGTATCATAAAATTTTGTGAATTTTGTCTTAAAATTGTATTATAATTTTCAACATCTGAACCTGAAAATTATGGTTGAAATGCCTTAGGCCTGAGGTGTCTGCTCAGAATAGCAGCTTTTTCCTGCTCCTTCCAGACCTCAGCCAGGACTTATGTTGAATGGCAAATGAAAGAGGCCTGCAAGCTCAGTAGGAGAGTGATCTGAGGCCTAAAAAAAATTAAATTGTATGGTATTTACTAATTAATGGCCAGTCAATTTTTCTAGGACTCTTATTTTTTCCTTAGATTCTTTATTTTTTTTTGAGCTCATGATTTTGATCCTAAAGACCTAGGATGATGTTTTTCTGACCAGTTCTATCTTTGACTAACTGTGTAGTTTTTGAAACATTGCAATGGATATTTCACCTGGAAAAGCTACAAGGCCTTTACTATTATTATGTGTGCACAATTTTGGTATGTGTTGTATGTCTATATATTCATTTGTCCGTATATCATATATATGATACACAAATTAACATTTATAAAGAGCACTCATTAAAACAAAAACGCTCATAAAAACAAATTTTAAAAAGTGGATCCAAAGATCTTTAATTCAAGTGATTTAAATAGTTGAATTTAAATTGGATAAAGAGATAAAAATAAATGTCTTTAAATTTAAGCTTACAAGTTTTTCTAGGTGTTCAAAAATCTAATAAAATATTAATGTCTACAAATGTTCTAATATGCCTTGGTTCTAAGACTTTTCCTTCAACAAAAAAATGGTTTACACTGTTCAATATATTTGTCTAATATATTGATAAATAAGTAAAGTAAATTTGATATGGGATTACTCATTCATGAGTACTTTTGTTAGATATCTGATTGATTTACTAAGGTCTGTATAAGTTTGTACTAATGTCTGTATAAGATTGTAATAATCAGTCATGTGTTAAAGAGACAAAAATTTCTTAAAACATAAGTTTACCCATAACATTGTGTTTATTAAGTTTTATTTTTTCTAGAGCAAGCAACCATAAAAATTAAACAACTGATTAAATAAGAACTGTTATTTTAGAGCACTGTACTGCCATTTATTTAAAAGCTAAACTTGGTTAATGTAGAAACTTCAATGTAATTGTGATGCTATTAATGTGCTCATATCTTTCAGGTATACGAATCTGTAAGGTAGAAACTTTAAAAGAGCATTATTTCAAGCTGGTGTTCTGAAGTTGTATGGTAAAAAAATATATTGGGCATTCATTTACTTCTTATCAATAAGATATGTAAAGTTGTATGTTACTTTTTACATTGGGGAACAATTTAAATGTATTTTTATGTTAATGAGAGTCTAATCTATATAAAGGTTAAAAACTTTCAGCCTTTCTTAAATTCATGTTTTAAATGTGATATCATATGGTGTTAACTAATGTTCATGTGACCTCAAATAATATATGTAATCTTTGTAAAATGATATTTAAAAAAACAAAGATCATCTTTAGAAGTAAAACACTTAAGTTTTATAAAGAGCCCTGCCTTACCTGAGATAAGGCTCTGTGTCCCATCTTACTATATGTGAGAATGACTACGAAAGCAGTAGGTCAGATATTATTTCATTTAAAGTTATGTTCAAAAGTTGTTTTTTTTTTTCCGTCAAGATTTCTAGGATCTCAAACAGGGGATATAATGTATAACTCAGCTTAAAACTTCAGGGTAGCTATTACACGAACTAAGTATTTTTACTCTTGTTAAAAAATTTTATTTTGTAATTTCCTTATAAGTGATCTAAAGATTCCTTGTTAGTGTTTTACAGAAGTGTTGCTTTAAGAACACAACATGGGTTAATTTAAGATAATAAGTCATCACCTACAAGACAGACAGAATAATACAGATCCCAGTTAATAAAAAAGATAAATAATTATAAAGTTATAGACATTAAAGCCCAGTACTCTTAATATAAGGCTGTTAAAATTTATTTGCTGGATGATTAAGATTAGGATTTATATTAAAGTTACATGAAAAGGGACAAGAAAACCAATATTTGGCTCTTGCCCTCTGAGTCAGTCTGAATCCAGGGAACAAGGGACTTCTCAAAGACCTTTGCAACTCTGGGCCTCATATCTTCCCAATTAGGGAGATTAATGAGACCCGTGGAGAACAGAAAGCCAATCAGTGCATTTGCTAAGAAGAGGAGAGTAATCAGAGAAGGGAGACATCCCTGATGCTTCCAAGGGTAGCCACATGGTCAAGCAAGACCTGGACCCACCTAGCGCAAATGGCACTAGCAGAACTGAGAAGCTGCTCTCAAGTTTCCCCAGGAATGACTCCCATAAAAGCTCAGCTGACTGTTAACAATAGATAGAAACAAAGTCAGTTTGACTGTTTCATGATAAACACTTAGGAAAGACAGTTAAAACCAAAATACAGCCATTCCTGGGCATTTTAAATAATAATATTAATAATAATAATAATAATTTTTTATACACATTATGTTAGCCTCCCAAAATAAGTAAGACTGGAGGCTACAAAGAAGGATTCCCAGAAAGGAATGCCTGATAACTATAAAAAGAGACTATCAAGAGGAGCTGCCAGAGGCAGAAATTTTTAGTTTAAGGCCTACAGATATTCCTAACCTACAGGTAGGGTTGGTGTTTGCTAGTACGATTATCCAGCCCTGAGTAACAGAATTAAAGGTTTCTCTATTACACACAGAGGTCATACTAGTAAAATGATTTTGCAAGATCAGATGATATTAAATCATTAAACTGTATCTTATGGAGAGGGATAACTGTAACACTAAATGTTAAATATTAAGTTGACAGTCCTGATAACTGGGAATATTAAAGCCTGCTGAGGGAACTTCTATACAGTGACATGTTCCAGCTGATGCAACATTTTTTCAGTACTCATGGTTCTTGTTTCTCACACAGAAGAACCCATCCCCAGATGAATTTACAACCTGTTCTTCCCCAACCAGACTTCAAAACGAACTGATTTCTAAAAGGCAACTCATGTTCCTCAACTGACTTCTAAAAAGCAACTCATGTCCCTTATACTGTGCCCACTCACGTCACTCTCTCTCAGCTCAGAAGAAGCCAAAATGAGTGACGCCTCTCGTCTTACAACTATGGAGCCAAAAATAAATAGAATATCAATATAAGTAATTAATTAAGTCAGGTAAAACCAGGAATCCAATTTTGGGTGAGTTCTAAAAATTTGGAGACTGTTACCTGAGGGATTAAAATTCCCTCATTGCTCTTTCCCTACCCTATCAAAAATTTGGAAGGGACACATTAAAAAAGGGGGAATGATTTGCATTTCTCTGACTGCTAGAGATGGTGAGCATTTTTTCATATACTTGTTGATTGATTGTATGTCCTCCTCTGAGAAATTTCTGTTCAGGTCCTTGGCCCATTTGTTGATTGGGTTATTCGTTATCTCATTGTCTAATTTTTTTAGTTCTTTGTATATTCTGAATATTAGCGCTCTGTCTGAAGTGTGAGGAGTAAAGATTTGTTCCCAGGACGTAGGCTCCCTATTTACCTCTCTTATTGTTTCTTTTGCTGAGAAAAAACTTTTTAGTTTGAGTAAGTCCCTTTTGTTGATTCTAGTTATTAACTGTTGTGCTATGGGTGTCCTATTGAGGAATTTGGAGCCCGACCCCACAGTATGTAGATCATAGCCAACTTTTTCTTCTATCAAATGCCATGTCTCTGATTTGATATCAAGTTCCTTGATCCACTTTGAGTTAACTTTTGTGCATGGCGAGAGTAAGGGATTCAGTTTCATTTTGTTGCAAATCTCACTCCAGTAAGATTGGCAGCCATTAGGAAGTCAAACAGCAACAAGTGCTGGCGAGGATGTGGGGAAAAGGGTACTCTTGTACATTGCTGGTGGGACTGAAAATTGGTGCGGCCAATTTGGAAAGCAGTATGGAGATTTCTTGGAAAGCTCGGAATGGAACCACCATTTGATCCAGCTATTCCCCTACTCGGTCTATTCCCTAAAGACCTAAAAAGAGCACACAATAGGGACACTGCTACATCCATGTTCATAGCAGCACAATTCACAATAACAAGACTGTGGAACCAACCTAGATGCCCTTCAATAGACGAATGGATAAAAAAAATGTGGCATTTATACACAATGGAGTATTACTCTGCATTAAGAAATGACAAAATCATAGAATTTGGAGGGAAATGGATGGCATTAGAGCAGATTATGCTAAGTGAAGCTAGCCAATCCCTTAAAAACAAATGCCAAATGTCTTCTTTGATATAAGGAGAGTAACTAAGAACAGAGTAGGGACGAAGAGCATGAGAAGAAGATTAACATTAAACAGGGATGAGAGGTGAAAGGGAAAGGGAGAGAGAAGGGAAATTGCATGTAAATGGAAGGAGACCCTCAGGGGTATACAAAATTACATAAAAGAGGAAGTGAGGGGAAAGGAGAAAAATTTAAGGGGGAGAAATGAACTACAGTAGAGGGGGTAGAGAGAGAAGAGGGGAGGGGAGGGAGGAGGGGGGATAGTAGAGGATAGGAAAGGCAGCAGAATACAACAGACACCATAATGGCAATATGTAAATCAATGGTTCTGCAACTGATGTGATTTTGCAATCTGTATATGGGGTAAAAATGGGAGCTCATATCCCACTTGAATCAAAGTGTGAAATATGATATATCAAGAACTATGTAATGTTTTGAACAACCTACAATAAAAATTAATTTAAAAAATATTAAAAAGCAAAAAAAAAAATGGGGGGGGGGGAATGATAAACCCAACCTGATCATTTATTAAAATTGGGAGCCATCTTGCCACAAAGTCATGAAAAGATAATTTTGCTTTCCTATAAATTACTGCAAATTCTGAATCTGCTTGGAATGCCTGTCCGTGCCTTGAACTCACCCATGCCTGGCTCTCTGACCAGATAGCAGCCCTCTCTGAAAATTTAGTGACACCTCATAAATATTGGCCTTCTCTGGCCAGACAACGACTCTCGTGAGTCTCTAATGGTCCTCATAAATTCTGATGATGGGGCCAGCAAAAAAAAAAAATTGTAAACTAGCAATAGCGTGATGCTTCTCCGAGTTCTGTTATCTGTAACCCCCCTTTTGTGTAACTTACTGGACTATAAAGCTGGGATGTAGGAAAGGTGGGGTTGCTGTCTTGTTTCTGCCATTTTGAGAGGGATAGGCAGCTCAGCCAGTGGAAAAATAATAAGCTTGCTTTAATTTGATTTTAATTGGAGTCAGTGGTCTTTTCTCCTGTCCTGGTCAAACAGGTAAACACTCCACAAACATGGAGCTCTGCCGGCCTAAAACTTATTGAGAAACTCTCCCTGACCTTGGGCACTTGAAATATATGTTGTTGTCAGGAGCTTTAGCTTCTTTGTAGTGAGACCATCAGAGCTGGGTCTGCATCTATGTGACCTGGAGGACATGGTTTCTTATTTTCCAATGAACATGAGGCAGGAGTGCAGAATTCTCTCTTTGTAGGGAAACTGTTGTCACTGAAGGCTAAGTGTCTCCCCATGTGGTATGTGAAGCCATGTGCGCATCTTCCACATTTCATGGTGTTTCTTGCTGCTGCACTGGGGGTTTAGTATTTGCTTCATGAAATACAAGGAGATCAACAGGGACTCAGTGCTGGAGGGATTTCTCACACGTGTGGTGGGTCAGGGTCTCCAGGAGAATCCACCAATGAGGCTTATATCCCACATAGCTTGCCCCCTCAACCATTGCAACCTGATTCTGAACATGGCCCTGAAACCTCTAAATATAACAAGATGCCTTTATATGAAGAGATCAGACATATAGGGATTACTGGCTGCACCATGTCTGCCACAAGACATTTGGAAGTCAATGGCAGATCCAAATGGCCCCACCAGAGATATTTTATGACACAACTGCACACCACAGCTCTGGGTCACTACTCAGCAGGCGCCAACATACAGGATTCTTTCTTCTACACCATTTTCATGAAACCCAGTCAATCAAGGCACTCTCTGGTACACTCATGATCAGCAACTGGACATCCAAATGTTCTTCAGTGCCACTTGGTCATAAGAATTTCAAAAATTTCATGGTATTTATCTAGCCATTTTTCAAGGATGAAGTTGGATGCACTGTGAGTTTCAATTCTTTCAGGAACCATTAAATGGTGAGGAATTTCATTTCAATGAAAGCTCTGGAGGACTCTCACAGGCAAGGCTTCCCATGGAGTGGCCAAAAGGTCACATGAAGCCAGGCCAATTGAGGTCTACAATGCTAGGTCCATGTGTGTTTTGAATCTCAACTATGGTTGCCAAGTCTTTCAGAATAAAATCATGTGATATCGTAGCTGAGATTCCCAGTGTTCTGTGGAGAGCCACCTGGGCCTATATCTCAGTTTCCAATGGGGACTCTCATGCGTGGCCTCCTGAAATCCCAACACAATTCATGGCAATTCTTCTCTGAGGTCAGGTCCAGAACGCAGTCTCTAAGGGGAATCACACCAAAGTTCAAGCCATGGTGGACACAGTTATGTCTTCCAACTGCCACACAAATGACCACAATTAAAACCAAAACACTTTCACATAGCCCTCGTCTTCTTCCATGTAGACACTCATCAAATCCTCTGGCTGGACGTTTCCAAAAGGGGTGAAGTCCAAGACCCTGTCCAAAATATGCTCCCTCGCCCCTATGTTGCCTAAGGTCAGTGTGGCCTAAACACCTTTCCTGTGAACCAGGAGTGATCAAATAGGCCTGACCTTATTACTGCTCCACTTCTCCAATTTGAGGCCTACTGACTGCCAGGTATAAATTCTTTATATGAATGGGAGTCATGAAAAAACCCAAGCATCTATGGTCTAGCCTTTGCAGGCCAGGATGGAGGTCAGGAACCTTACAGAAGATGGCGAGAGACTTCATACACAATGACTGCTATTTTGACCATTTTGTATTTGTAGCACACATGGAATCTTACCTTAGATCCATCAGGTGTTAAGAATCTAAGCAGCAGCCTCACACAGGTTCACGAGGCTGATTCAGACACATCCCTTTTGGAAGCAATTAAGCAAAGAGCCACAGGTGATGCCCATTCATTTCCATTTGAAAACTGTTTTCTTAAGGCTTCACAAAGGGGTGGCCTGAGACAAAGACCTTCCTGACATTCAGGGCAATGAAGCAATAGGTAAGCAAATGGCCCAAAGCAAGGATTCTCCACTGAGACTTTACTGGTCACATTGATATCTGAGTTTTCTGAGATCCTCCCATTCCCTTCAGTTATCATGTACATGGCCATGTCACAGTGCTTGGAGGTGGTACATATCTTGGACACAAAACCATGAGCCAATTCTTGAGAGTGGCCAGAATTCAGGAAGAAAACAGAAACGTAGTAAGATAGTAGGTGTTGCCCATCCATAAGGCAAGTCACAGTCCATGCGTTAATTGGGCAGGATGAATGCTGGGAAGCTTTCTACAAGACAGGAAACATCCATTGATGCATTTTCTTTTCTAATGTCTACAACCACGGACACAGTGGGAGAAACAGACATAGAAACACTCGCCTTGTCAAACAATTTACTAGAAAAAGTCCATTCCAATCCAAACAAACCACCTTTCCTACCTATTCTCAGAACATGAGACAAAACCACACACTCACACCCACACCCACAAAGGCACCTCCTTCCCCCAAGTAGGTTTGTAACTATCCAGAGTGTCCTTTGACTGGTGGGTCATACTATGTTCCCCTGATATGGCCTATCCATTCTCAGATCTGGTCTCCTTGGCCAACTCTGTGGCGTTGTCAGGAGCATGTGGAGAGCCACTACCTACTTTCTCAGGAAAGGTCCCTGGCATGTGGCCATCCTCACATCAGTAGGTACCAAGAAAGACGGATTCTGTCCTTAGTAACACCAAACAAGTGAGCCCACTGGGACTGGGACTTGGATTGGCTCTCAGTGCCTGGCTTCCTGGATCCCAAGTTTAAAGTGTTCCATCACCAAGGAAGTGAGGTAGGTTACTTCCTTCAGGAATTTAATGAGGTCACTGACTTGGCAAACACATTGTCCTAACAGTTGCTTCCAATGGTTCCATGAGATGGAGGCTGCCCCTACTTCCTGTGACATTTTCACAAGTTAGAATGATATATAAATCAAAGGCACCAAGAAACAGCGCTCCACAAAGGCCTGGTTTGGTCCGTCTCCTGTACATTAAGAGAGAGGCTGATTCAGTCACATCCCTTCATCCTGACCAGGTTTTTTGGCAATGGAAGATGACTTTTGCTCTCTCAGGTCCTTCATAGCTGCCTACATCTTCTTCAGGGATCATTTCTGCATGGACCTTTGAGGTTCTCAGCAAGTGGAAGATCCCCTACATCTTTATATTTTAAGGCCAACTCTGTCCCTGCTCTTCTCTAAAGTTAGATTGAGAGATCACTGTGTGGTTACGGTTAATAACAGTTTCGATTTGGGTTAGGAATCATTCTGCAGGATGAATAATGGTATTGGGAATCTGTGATATTTATAAGAATATAGACGTGAGTTAAAATTATGGAAACAGAAATCTAGGTAAGATTTGCATCCCAGAAGGGCATTGAGACCTTCATTGGGATACTTAGCAATGTTATACTTTCTGCACAAATGTCTCAGATAAATCCATACACAATGGCATAGGACGTTGTACCTTGGATGATTGAATGTCGAAGAGAACCTCCAGTCAAAAAGGGATAGTCGGTGGAATTAGGAAGATAGTCAGTAGGTTTAGAAAGAAGGGTGAGAATAAGATTTGGAAAAAAGTTCTTTACCAATAGGGTTTCGGTTAGAGAGTGAATATTAATGTCAGCCCATGTTAAGTGTCAGTCACAATAATGAATTTGGGAAAATATGTAGGAAAGGAGGTATCAATAGAGACCTTAGGAAATCAGGCAAATTATTAAGTGAGTCATAGGATTAGGCATTTTCAACAGGGTTGAGGTTGAATATATAACCTTAGGAAGAAAGAAATATGTAGTCACCAATAGAATTGACATTTGAGAGCATTAGGCAACCTGGACATGAATGTTTTTAGTAATTCATGCTCACTTTCCATTTAGGCTTTGTTGAAAATAAATAAAATAGGTACTTGTCTCTTCCTGTTTTTCTGTATGCTTAAGAAAACACTCTTGAAATCTTGAAAACTTTTTGCTAATCTTGTTCTCAGAATGTGCTGTCCCCAACTGCCAAACTGCAGAATGTACACCCTCACCCGTTTACATGCAAACCGCCCACTTGCCCTGACCCATCAATAAACTTCCCTCCCTGCCCTCTTCAAGAAAAGTATATAAGCTCTGCTTAAGCTGTTCTCAGTGCTCTCTGCTCTATTCAAGTGAGGTCTGAGCCCCAGAATTTTGGGTGCTTTGCTGTTGCATGAGACAGTGTCTTGGTGGTCTCTTCCTCCAATGGTCGCCTGACCATTACATCTGAGGGCCCCAGCGAGTTCCAGCAGCGTTGGACGAAAGACCCCCAATAGGCTCATCTCAGGTTAAGTAAGGCGCCACTTTCTTGTTTCAGGTTTCAGGTTAGGGATGGGCAAAATGGCTATTGGTGATGAGCATGAGCTCTCTCTGACGGTGGCTGACAGAAGTGTCACAGAGCCACAGGCCACGTCTCTGGGGGACGCCTCAGAGAACCCGGGAAACCGAGTAACAATAGTCTCCTAAACTCAGTGATATTTTGTTTTGGATTCGGTATTGTCAGCCCATCAGGTTTTCCTGGCTACTCAGTCCTGTTCTCAGTATTGGACGTCCATTGCCTGTCTTTATTGTCTTGTCTTGTCTGTGTCGTGTGTCATTGCTTTCACTATTTGTGTATCTTTCATATGGGACAGAACACTTCAATGCCTCTGTCCCTGAACCTTGATCACTGGACCAAAGTCTGCTTAAAGGCTCAGAATCTTCTTTTTTTCAGTAAAACGTCAGATCTGGAAGACTCTATGTGTCTCAGAATGACCCACCTTTGGAGTCGGATGGCCCCCAGAAGGATCTTTCTACTTCACACTAATTCAAAAACTCAGAGATATTGTCTTTCAGCCGGGGCCACATAGCCATCCAGATCAACAGCAATATATCTTTAGTTTGCAGGACCTCTGCAAATCTCCTCTTCCATTGTTGAAGCCTTTCCTTGTCCCTGTCCCCGCTCCTACTGGTTCTCCCACTTTTCTATCTCTCAAACCCTCTGCTCCCCCTCCTCCACCCTCTGTTGTCCCTGAGTCTCAAGACTCTACTGGACTCTCTTCCCCCTCCTTATGCCCTGCCCTTGTCCTCCAACCCCAAACACCCTCTAAGTGATTCCCCTGCTGCTGACTCAGACTCTCCACCATTGGAGGAATATAGGCCAGCCCAGCGCCCTCCAGGTGACTACCCCACGGCACACACAGCCCCTCCTTCCTTGGAGGTAGCTGGCCCGGCCAAAAGAACACAAAGTACTCGCTGGGGGGGTTAAACTTTGAAGTGGATACAGGGTAAGTATACTCAGCCCTTAAGGCCCCATTGGGCCATCTATCAAACAAAAAGGACTCTAGTTCAAGGGGCTAATGGGAGTAAATATGGGGCTTAGACAACTAAGGGGACCATGGACCTGGGGAAAGAAAAAATCCATCACTCGTTCCTAGTAATCCCAGAATGCCCGACCCCATTGATGGGCACACATCTGCTCAAAAAGCTCCAGGCCAGAATAACTTTTAACCCTGAAGGCCCCCAAGTGAAATTTCTAAATTTTTCCGTAAAAACTCCTATAGTCACGGCTTTTACTATGTCAGTAGAAGATGAACATCAACTTGTCAAACCCCCCAAGACTGATCAAACAGGCAAGCTACCCCGGAAATGGATAACAGATTACGCAGATGCCTAGGAAAAAACTGCTGGGTTACACGTAGCCGTGAAACATCCTCCAATAACAGTGGAGTTAAAAACTTCAGCCCCCCCATCAATGTCAAAAAATATCCTCTGAGCAAAAAAGCTAAAGATGGGATAAGGCCCCATATTCAGAAATATCTGGCCTTAAGGGTCCTAAGGCCCTGTCATTTGAACTGGAACACTGCCCTGTTACCAGTATAAAAATCCAGGAACCGGGGACTATCGCACCGTTCAAGACCAAAGAGAGATCTACAACAGAGTGCAGGACATTCACCCCACAGTACATAATCTGTACAATCTGCTTAGCACTCTGAACCATGAGCGGAAATGGTATACTGTTCTGGACTTAAAAGATGCTTTCTTTTGCTTGCCTCTGCATAAAGATAGTCAGTTGCTATTTGATTTCGAGTGGGTAGACCCAGAAACCGGGACGTCTGGTCAACTAACATGGACTAGACTCCCACAGGGGTTCAAAAACTCCCCCACTCTCTTTGATGAAGCCCTCCACAGAGACCCCAACAACTTCAGAACTATGCACCCTGACGTCACCCTGCTTCAATATGTCGATGACCTGCAACTGGCAGCCAACACCAAGAAAAACTGTGAGTCTGGAACCCAATTATTATTATATGAGCTTGCTCAACTCTGGTATAGTGCTTCTGCCAAAAAAGCCCAAATTTGCCAGCAAGAAGTAATCTTCCTGGACTATTCCCTTAGGGGCAGTAAGCGATGGCTCACTGAGACCAGAAAACAATCCATTGAGCAGATACCACCCCCATCTAACAGCAGACAACTCAGAGAGTTTCTTGGGACTGCTGGCTTATGTAGCTTATGGATACCTGGGTTTGCGTCCTTATCTGCTCCTTTATACCCGCTGTTAAAGAGAGATGCCCAATTCTAATGGACCCCTGAGCACCAGCAAGCTTTTGATAACATCTAAGGACACTGACACTGAAACCCTCAACTTCACTGAGCCCAGCTTGCATTTTCAGAAAGCCCTAAACTAAGTTAAAAATGTACATCAACTCACTCACCTTGGTTCAAAGAAACTGCAGGCATTCCTGAAGGATCAAGAACAGAGTTTTCCACTAACCGACTCAGAGCGAAAGAAATAACTGAACGGGTAACAAAAGCCTGCCGGGTCTGTCAATTGGTTAATGCTTACCCTTCCAACTTTCCTGCAGGAAAGCACCTACAAGAAACCAGACCAGGACAATTCTTGGAAGTGGACATTACTGAAATTAAGCCAGGAAGTTATGGACTTAAATATCTCCTAGTCTTTGTAGATACATTTTCAGGATGAATTAATTGAAGCCTTCCCCCCACACACACACAAAAAAAAAAAAAAAAACAACAACAACAAAATAAATGGCACAAATTGTGGTCAAGAAGATCCTGAAAGATATTTTTCTAAGATACGGACTGGCTAAGGCAATAGGGTCTGATAATGGACTGGCGTTAATTGCCCTGATAAGTCAGGGATTAGTCAGGACCCTGGGGATTAATTGGAAATTACATTGTGCTTATAGACCCCAGAGCTCAGTACAGGTAAAAAAAAAAATAATAGAACCATTAAAGAGAATTAACAAAATCAAGCTTAGAGATCGGCATAAAAGATCGATCTATTCTCCTGCTTTATGCACTGTTTCATGCAAGAAATACTCATACTCCTCTGTTTCCTTGTGTAACCTCACCCCCTATGAAATTCTCTATGGTCCCTCCTCCAGTAAGGGACCTAACCCAAACTCTAAGACCTAACGATCCCTTCCACACCCCCTTGCTTGACAGACTTAAAGCTCTTGAAAGAAATCAGCAATATCTGTGGAAACATCTGGCCACTGCCGACCAACCTGGGGACGAGGGGACTCCATATCGATACCAAGTAGGAGACTTCGTCTACATTAGACGACATCAGGTGTCATCCCTGGAACCCCACTGGAAAGGACCATATAAGGTGCTACATATAACACCTACAGTGGTAAATGTAGACGGAATCACTTCATGGATCCATGTCTCTCATCTCTGGCCTGCGCCCTGTCCAAAATCTGACTGGAAACTGGAAAAGACTGGTAACACTTTCAAAGTGCGTATTCGCCATGTGGATAAGGCTACAGACTCTCCCCTTGGCCAAGAGTAGTCCTAACCCTCATCAGCCTGTTCAGCAGTAATGGCTGATCACAAATCCTACTGTACAAGAAGTATGGTCTATCTTGCATACAGCCCCTTTAGGGACATGGTGGCCATCTCTCCACCCAGACATTTGTCAGCTGGCTATAGGTCTTTCCTATTGGGATATCCCTGATGAAGGGGATCCAACTAAAATTCCAATAAATCCTTTCCGTATCATAGGTAATAGAAACAAACATTATGGATGTAGGGACACGAGAGCCAGATGCAGGTTGGCTAGCCTAGATTACTATGTTTGCCCAGCAGACTATCAAAGCCACAAACAGACATGGCTGTGTGGGGGAAATGCCGACTTCTTCTGTAAGTCATGGGAATGTGAGCATACAGGGGTGCCTGGTGGAACCCAAACTCCTCATCAAATTCAATACACAGCATTGGCCATATTACCAAATACACAACCAATACCGATGGCCCCCAGAGGGGTCTCTAGATCCTAAAATTCTCCGTGACCTTTTTAACTTCGGCAAGTGCTCAAAGGGTGGAAGGAAATTCCCCTAAGTGGAGGCATTTTCCCTCCTTCGCTCACATCCTGAACTATGCTTATCCAATAGATCCTCACCCTCAGCTTTCTGCTCCAGACTCTCTGCTGCCACTCCCACCTCAGCAACCTGATTTCTTCCCTCCAATTACTAGATCAAAAACCCAAACCGCCGGTTCTCAGATTATTGCCCCCTTGCTGAGGTAGCAGGTACTGAGGTACCCATCCACCCACTCACTACTCTCTTCTCCTGTCAGTGCCCGCACCAGGTCCCACCAGGTCCTCTTACCAGCTAACCCAAAGCTCAAACCAGCTAAGGAGAGCCCTCAGACCCCTATCCAAGATGTAATGAAAATGGCCTTTAAAGTTGCTCTGTCATCACTGAAAACAGGTTACTAAGAATTTAAAGTCCCTCACAGGCTTTTTGGGATACAAACTCCCATCTTCCCCTCTGCTCTATCTGTTCTACTGCTCAAGTTTTGTTGCCTGGAAAATTCCAAACCCCTTTCCCATTATTCTTTTACATGTCTCCTTCCTCATGCTCAGACCCAAGGTGCTGCTCTCAGACCCGCCTTCCCTGTCTTCCCCGTCTATACCAGGCCCACAGAAAAGTCTTAAATGACCTTCTCCAGCAGTCTTCACCATGGCTGACTTTAGGACTTTCAGCCAAAGAGTCCCTATAAAAGAGTTCAATGTAGATAAACTTCCCCTTTTCGTGTTTCCCTGTTCTATTTGGCCACTGGCTGGAAAAATCAGCACTCCTAAGCTAGACTCCCCCTTACTAGTTTTTCACAAAACATGTGAACAAGGCCTCTGGCCTTGAGCTGGGGCTTCACAGACATGGTTACATTTCTAAGATAAATAAGTTACCAAATGAGCTCCATTGTTACAGCTGGCAGTGAGAAAAAAAAAAGAGAAGAAAAAAGCTCTCCCACTCCAGGTGTCCTTAAAATGTTAACTTGCCCAGAACAGATGAAAAAAACAATAGAAACGAAAACTTCTTTTTGTGAACTTATGCAGACTGTGAACTTCTGAGCCCCTTCCCTTACATGTTGGGTACAAAATTCGGAAACTACCTAAATTTGGAGATCAGGTGACTAATTGATTACAACAGAAGCAATGCCCTCTAAATCCGTTGCAACCAAATAGGTATGTTTCGCTGTCTTCGGTGCTATCTTAGGTGCCTTGAATTGTCCGTCCTTACAACAGTATAATTCTATATACTTAAACATTGTTTATGTTTTCATAAAATGGTCAACAGATGTGATTAATTATGTAATGTTCAGATGTTTCCCAGAGTGCTCTATCATGAGGCAGGTTAATTTAAATATCAAATACGGGGGCATACAACCCGGTTCCTCTGGGAACCTGTATCCCTCACTTTAGCCATCCTATTAGGAAAAGGAGCTGCTGCAGGTGTGGGCACAGGAATCACTGTCCTAGTCCATGTGACACAACAAATGACCCGATGAGAAGCAGCAATAGACCAAAATTTAAAGATATTAAAAACCTCCATCACAGTTTTATAGGAATCTTTAACCTCTCTCTCTGAAATTGTTTTACAGAACATGCGAGGGTTGGACCTCCTCTTCGTGAGAGAAGGGGGCTTTTGTGCTGCATTGAGGGAAAAAGTTGATTTTATGCCGACCATACTGGAGTTGTAAAAAAAATCTATGAGTAAATTAAGAAGACGCCTAGAAGAGCATCAACAAGAGAGAGATGCACAAAAAGGGTGGTTTGAGTCTTTGTTCACACAGTCCCCCTGGTTAACTACGCTTTTATCAGCCCTGGCCAGTCCATTAATAATCCTCATTTCATTGCTAATTGTAGGACCCTGTTTGCTCAACCATCTAGTTTCCTTTCTACAAGCTTAAATTGGATAAGTTAAACTTATGGTAATCAGACAACAATATACCTCACTAGAAGACATAAAATGTGAGACCCCGCAATGCTCATTTTTATGATTAAAATTAACCAGAATAAGAAGTGGGGAATGAAAGGTTAATAAAATATGTACTTTTAACTTCTTGTTTTTCTGTATGCTTAACAAAATACTGATGAAATCTTGAAAACTGTTTGCTAATCTTGTTCCCAGAATGTGCTGTCCCCAATTGCCAAACTGTTGAATGTACTCCCTCTCCCATTGGCATGCAAACCACTCACTCGACCTGACCCATCAATAAATTTCCCTCCCTGCTCTCACCACGTAAATTGCATAAGCTCTGCTTAAGCTGTTCTTAGGGCTCTCTTCTCTATTCAAGTGAGCTCTGAGCCCCAGCATGCTGGACCCCCAATAAACCCTTTGCTGTTGCATGAGACAGTCTCTTCGTGGTCTCTTTTCCGACGCTCGCCCGACTTTACATTGGTACAATCATAAGTGTGAACATTCCTATGTGTGTCCAGAATATTACTATAATAAATAATATATGTAGATCAGGTAATAGGAGTTTTTCTTCCACCATTTATGGGAGCAATATTTTGAAGATATATGAATTAGTATTTTGAGTAGAAATAGGTGTACCATTAGTCTATGAATATAGAGATAATGCATGAATAGACAATACTGTGAATTAATAATATTACTGGTTCCAACTCTAAATAATGGATTGAATTGATATCTGAAAATATACAGAAAACCTTATATTGATATACTACATTTAATCCTACCCATTATACATCTGAATGAAATATTAGGGTTATGGATTTTCATGAAGAGTGTTTGAGTTTTGCTTCAAAAGTGATTATGGAAATTGAAAATAATGTGTTTGGAAAGAAGTCTCATGAAAAGACCAGTCCAGAAACCTGGAGGTATGCATGTGTTCTGAAGCAGAAAGTGATTTAAAGTGAAACAAACGCCTATATATTTGCTAACTTGTGGATGATAAATATATACGATGATGTGCAGAAATTGAAGAAATAGTAATGTACCAGTGTTGAATAAAAATGAACGTTAAAATACACATCATGTCCCATAGGAATCTACTTGAATTGATGTTAAACTGCGTCCGTTAATGTAGAAATATTAGAATTTGTATGCACCATTCACTGAAGTTAGTTTTCAGTACTAGGAAACAAATATGTATTTCAGGTAGATGAGTATTTCTGAGAATAATCTTGTGAAAAGTTGATTATAAATCCACATACATGAACATGAATGAATTCAGGGAGTGTATAATAAGACTCATACATTTCATATTTTGAAAAATCTGGAGAGTATATATATATATATATATATATATATATATATATATATATATATATACATATACACACACACACACACACTCACACAAACTGAGACTATAAAAATAGCAATATATATGCCAATTGAAATTCACCATGAAATATACATCATCCACAGATTCAAAAATATTCATGTTACTGAAGATAGATTTATGTATAATGTTGTTTAACTAGGAAGTTTACCCATACATTGAATTTTCAGTTCCAACAGCATTTAGCATTAATCTCTTCTCACATTTTGTATCTGCCAAGTCAGCCACCTCACAAGAATGTACGTGTGATACCAGGTAGGATTCTATATGTGCATATAAAAATACATGTGCTGAGTAGGCTACAGAGAGAGGGAGACAGGAATTCACATATTTGTTAACTTTAAAAACACATGGAAAACTATTTCAACAGAAAATTGACTAGATTTATAACACATACCCTTTTTTATGCAAAAGGCAAGTCCAACTATACACCATGCCTCCTCTGAACTGCTTGGATTTCTATTCTGTTTGGGTTATTTTTCTCCATCATATTAGGAGTAGTAGTCAGAGTCCAGTAGGTTATGAGTTAGTGTCAGGGATCAGTATTTCAAATGGAAAATAGAATAATGAATCAAATGTGTATGCAAATATATGCTACACAAAAATCTTCCCACTCTCATCCAGAACAAATCCTTGACATTACCTTCGCCTGAAGTAAGTCACAATTAGAATAGAAGAGTTAGAAAATCTGTGAATACATATCTTGAGTGGAAAATGCTCAGAGTTCAGAACCTTGGAGGTGGTAGAGGAGTTTCCAAAAGTAAGGGACATGGTAAACACTCCTCTAACATGGAGGTCTGCTGGCGTAAAGACATCTTGAGAAACTGCCTCTGAGGTTGGGCACTTGAAACATACGTTATTTTCAGGAGCTTTAGCTTCCTTTGTAGTGAGACAATAAAATCTGGGTCTGCATCTATGTGACCTGGAGGATATGGTTTCTTATTTTCCAGTGAACATGAGGCAGCAGTGCTGAATTCACTCTTTGTAGGTAAACAGTGGCCACTGGGGTCTAATTGTCTCCCCATGTGGACTGTGGAGCCATTTGGTCATCCTCCACTTTTCGTGGTGTTTCCTGCTGTTGCACTGGGAGTTTGGTATTTGCTTCACAAAATACAAGAAGTTCAACAGGGACACAGTGCTGGAGGGAGTTCTGTCACGTGTTGTGGGTCAGGGTCTGCAGGAGAATGCAACAACCAGGCTTCTTTCCCACATACTTTGCCCCCTTGTCCATAGCAACATGATTCTGAACATGGCCCTGAATCCTCTCCATATAAAAACATGCTTTTACATATTCGGGTCTCCTGGCTGCACCATGTTAGTCACAAAAAAATTGGAAGCCAATGAGAAATCCACATGGCCATAACACAGATGTATTATCACACAACTGCAGACCACTTCTCTAGGCCCAATACTCTGCAGGCTCTAACTTGCTTGCCCCCATGTCCATAGCAACTTGATTCTGAACATGGCCCTGAAATCTTTCAATATAAAAACATGCTTTTACATATACAGGTCTCTTGGCTGCACCATGGCAGTCACAATGAATTTGGAAGCCAATGGCAGAACCACATGGTCACAACACAGATGTATTATCACAAAACTGCACACCATTTCTCTAGGCCAACAACTCTGCAGGCTATAACTCAATGGCATCTCTGTTCTACACCATTTTCATGAAACCCAGTGAATTAAGGCAGGGTCTGGTACACTCAAGATCAGCAACAGGACATCCAAAGGTTCTCCAGTGCCACCTGGTCATGGGAATTTTAAAAATTTCATGGTATTTATCTGGCCATTTTTCAAGGATGAAGTTTGAGGCACTGTGGGTTTCAATTCATTCAGGAACCATTAAATGTTGAGGAAGTTCATTTCAAAGAAAGCTCTGGAGAACTCTCACAGGCAAGGCTTCCAAAAGAGTGGCCAAAAGGTCACATGAAGCCAGGCGCAGTGAGGTCTCCAATGTGAGGTCCATGTGTGTTTTGACTCAAAACTATCCCTGCCAAGTCTTTCAGAATAAAATCATGTGATATACTGGCTGAGATTCCCAGTACTCTTTGGAAAACCACCCTGGGCCTAGATCTCAGTTTCCAAGGGTGACTTTCATGTGTGGCCTCCTAATATCCCAACACTTTTCATGGCAATACTTCTCTGAGGTCAATTCCAGAACGCAGTCTCTAAGGGGAATCAAACCAGAGTTCAAGCCCAGGTTGACCCAGTCATCTCTTCACACCGCCAATCAAATGAACACAATTAAAAACAAAACACTATCACATGGCCCCATCTTCTTCCTTATAGACACTCATCATAACCACTGGTTGGAGCTTTCCATGAGGGGCACATTCCAAAAGAGTGTTCAAAATAAGCTCCCTTGCCCCTCATTTGGCTCAAGTCAGGGTGGGAAGGACACCCTTCCTGTGAACCAGGAGTGATCAAATAGGCCTGTCATTAATACTGCTCCGCTTTTCCAATTTGAGGCCTTCTGACTGTGGGGTTTAGATTCTTTATGTGAACTGGAGTCATGAGAAAAGACAAGCACCTCTGCAGAGATTTGAAGAACTCATTTGACCAAAAGGATCGCTATTCTCACTTGATTGATTTCAGGAACCTACAGAGAAAGGCAATAGAATTCATTCACAATGACTGAAATTTTTTGCGAATTTGGTTTTGGTTTCACACATGGGATCTTTCTTTAGATCCATCAGGTGCTGAGAATCTAAGCCACAGCCTCACACAGGGTAGAGAGCCTGATTCAGACACATCCCTTTCCGAAGCAATTTAGCAAGAGCCACAGGTGATGCCCATTCATTTCCATTTGAAAACTGTTTTCTTCAGGCTTCACAAAGGGGTAGCCTGAGCCCAACATCTTCCCGACATTCAGGGCAACAGAACAATAGGTAAGCAAAAGGCCCAAAGCATGGTATCTCCACTGAGATTTTTCTGGTCACACTCATATCTGAGTTTTCTGAGATACTGGCCATTCCCTTCAGGTATCCAGTACATGGACATGTCAAAGACCTTGGAGTTGGTACATATCTTGGACACAAAACAATGAGACTATTCTGGAGAGTTGCCAGAATTCAGGAAGAAAACAGGGACTTAGGAAGGTAGTAGGTTTTGCCAATCCATAAGGCAAGCTGCAGTCCATTCATAAATTGGGCAGGATGAATGCTGGGAATCTTTTTACTACACAGGACACATCCATTGTTGCATTGTCTTTTCTCATGTCTACAACCACGGACACAGTGGGATACACAGACATAGAAACACTCACCTTGTCAAATGACTTACTAGAAATAGTTCACTGAAAACCAAACAAACCGCCTTTCCTACCTATTCTCAGAACAAGAGACAAAACCACACACCCACACTCACAATGGCACCTCTTTCCCCTAAGTAGGTCTGTGACTATCCGGAGTGTTCTCTGACTGGTGGGCAATACTATGTTCCCCTGAAATGGCCTGTATTCTCTCAGATCTGGTTTCCTTGGCCAACTATGTGAAGTTGTCAGGAAAAAGTGGTGAGCCACTACCTGCTTTCTCAGGAAAGGTCCCTCTTCAGAGCTCTTCTGGCATTTGGCCATCCTCACATCAGTAGGTACCAAGAAAGACTGACTCTGTCCTTGGTAAATCCAAACAAGTGAGCCCACTGGGACTGGGACTGGAACTGCATCTGGGTGCCTGGCTTCTTGGATACCAAGTTCAGAGAGTTCCATCACCAAGGAAATGAGGTATGACACTTTCTTTGGAACTGAATGAGGTCACTGCCTTTGCAACCACTTGGTCCTAACAGTTGCTTCCAAGGGCCCCATGAGATGGAGGCTGCCCCTTCTTCCTCTGACACTTTCACAATTTAGAATGGTATATCAACCATAGGCACACACACACAGGCCTGGTTTGGTCCATCTTCTCCAAAATAAGAAGAGAGAGGCTGATTCAGACACATCCCATCATCCTGACCAGGTGGTTTGTCATCGAAGATGACTTTTGCTCTTTCAGGTCCTTCATACCTGTCTACAACTTCTCCAGGTATCATTTCTGCATGGACCTTTGAGGATCTCAGCAGGTGGAAGGTCCCCTACTTTTCTGTATTGTAAGAACAACTTTGTCCCTGCTCTTCTGTAAAATGAGATTGAGGGAACAGTGTATGTTTTGGGTTAATAAGAGGTTTGATTTCGATTTGTGTTAGGAATCATTCTTCTGGATGAATAATGGTATTGGGAACCTGGTATATTTACAAGAATGTAGAGGTGAAACATAAGTATGAAAACAGAAATCCAGGTATGATTTTAAACACATAAGGGCATTGGGCCCTTGATTGGGATACTTAGCTTTGAATTATGTTCTGCACAGATGTCTCAGATAATTTGATATACAATGGCATAGGACCTTGTACCTTGGAAGATTGAATGTAGAAGAGAACATCCCTTCAAAAAGGGATAGTCGGTAGGATTAGGAAGATAGTCGGTCGTTTTAGGAAGAAGAGTGAGTATATGATTTGGAACAAAAGTTCTTTAGCAATAGGATTTCAGTTAGAGAGTGAATGTATATGTCAGCACATATGAAGAGCCAGTCACGATGATGAAGTGGGGAAAACATGTAGAAAAGAAGATATCAATAAAGATATTACAAAATCAGGGAAAGTATAAAGTGAGTGAGAGGATTAGACATTTTAAACAGGCTTGAGGTTGAATCTTAGAAAGAAACAAATATGAAGTCACCAATAATATTGACATTTGAGAGCATTAGGCACCCTGGACATGGATGTTTTTAGTAATCTATGTTCACATTTCATTTAGGCTTTGCTTGGTTCATTCATAAGTGTAACATTTACATTTTTGTCCAGAATATTATTGTGATAATATGTATATGTAGATCAGGTGACATAAGTATTTCTTCCACCATTTTTGGTAGCAATATACTGAAGACATAAAATTAGTATTGGGCGTACAAAGAGGTGTACCCTATGTCTATGAATATAGAGATAAAGCATGAATAGACCATACTGTGAATAAGTAATATAACTTGTTCCGACTTAATATAATGGGATGAACTGATATCTGAAAAATTACTGGAAATCTTATATGCATATACAATCATTCATTCCAACCAGTTATTCATCTAATGTCAATATTAGTGTTTTGGTTTATCATGAAGAGTGTGTGAGTTTTACTTCAAAAGTGATTATGGAAATCGAAAATAATGTGTTTGGAAAGAAGTCTCATGAAAAGACCAGTCAAGAAACCCTGACAATACATGTGTTGTGAAGTAGGAAGTGATTAAAGTTTAAAGAAATGCCTACAAATTTGTGAACTTGTGGATGAAATACATATCTTATGATGAGCAAAAACTGAAGAAATAATAATGTACCAGTGTTGAATATAAATGAACATCATATTATATATCATGTCCCATTGGGATCTACTTGCATTGGTGATAGACTGGATCAGTTCCTGTAGAATTATTAACATTTGTATGCACCATTCACTGAAGTTAGTTTTCAGTACTAGGAAACAAATATGTATTTAAGGTGGATGAATATTTCTGAGACTAATATTTTGGAAAGTTTATTATAAATCCACATGCATGAACATGAATGAATTTAGAGAGTGTATATAAGACACATATATTTCATATTTTGAAAAATCTGGAGAGTGTATATATATATATATATATATATATATATATATATATATATATATATATATATATATATATATATATAAACACACACATACCCACACACACAAAAAAAAACCACACACAGACATTTAAAAGTAGCAATATATATGCCAATCAAAATTCATCTTTAAATATATATCATCCACAGATGCAAAAATATTTATTTTACTGAACATGAGTTTATGTATAATGATGTTCTACTAGGAAGTTCCCCTATAGGTGGAATTTTCAGTTCCAACAGCAATTTGGAGGAGTGATCTCTTCTCACAATTTGTATCTGCCAAGTCAGCCACCTCACAAAAATGTACATGTGATACCAGGTAGGATTCTATAAGTGCATATGAAAATACATGTGATGAATAGGCTACAGAGAAAGGGAGACAGGAATTCATATATTTGTTTAATTTAAAAACACATGGTGAACTATTTCAATTAAAAATTGACTAGATTTATAACACCTACCATTTATCATGCAAAAGGTAAGTCCAAGTATGCAGCATGCCTCCTCTGAACTGCTTGTATTTCTATTCTGTTTGGGTATTTTTCTCCATCATATTAGGATTAGTAGTCAGAGGATAGTAGGGTATGGGATAGTGTCAGGGATTCAGTATTTCGAATAGAAAATTGAAAATGAATGCAATGTGTATGCAAATATGTGCTACACAAATATCTTCCCACTCTCATCCAGAGCAATGCCTTGACATTACCTTCGCCCCATGTATGACACAATTAGAGCAGAAGAGTTAGAAAATCTGTGAATACATATCTGCAATGGAAACTGCTCAATTTTCACAAATTTGGAGAAGGTAGAGGAGTTTCCAAAATTAAGGGACAATGTAAACTCTCCACAAACATGGAGCTCTGCTGGCCTAAAGAGTTCTTAAGAAACTGCCTCTGAGGTTGGGCACATGAAATATATGTTGTTGTCAGGAGCTTTAGCTTCCATTGTAGTGAGACCATCCAAGCTGGTCTGCATTTTTGTGACCTTTGTGAGCACATGGTTTCTTGTTTTCCAATGAACATGAGGCAGCCTTGCTAAATTCTCTCTTTGTATAACTGTGACCAATGGGGGCTAAGTGTCTCCCCGTGTGCACTGTGAACCCATTTGGTCATCCTCCACTTTTCGTGCTGTTTCTTGCTGCTGCACTCGCAATTTGGCATTTGCTTCATGAAACAAGGAGTTCAACTGGGACACAGTGCTGGAGCGAGTTCTGTCACGTGTGGTGGGTCAGGGTCTGCAGGAAAATGCACCAACCATGCTTCTATCCCACCAGCTTGCCTCCTTGAGCATAGCAACCTGATTCTGAACATTGCCCTGAAACTCCTACATATAACAAGATGCCTTTTGAGAGAAATGTCTGCTGGCTGCACCATATCAGTCATAATCCATTTGGAAGCCAAAGGCAGATCCACATGGCCAAACCACAGATTTTTTATCACACACCTGCCCACAACTTCTCTAGGTCCACTACTCAGCAGGCTCGAACTTACTTGCATCTCTTTTCTATACCATTTTCATGAAAACCAGTCAATCAAGGCACCTTCTGGTATATTCATAATCAGAAACAGGACATCCAAAGGTTTTCCAGTGCCACCTGCTCATGGGAATTTTAAACATTTCATGGTACTTATCTAACCATTTTTAAAGGATGAAGTTGGAGGCACTGTGGGTTTCAATTCATTCAGGAACCATTAAATGTTGAGGAAACTCATTTTAATGAAAGCTCTCGAGAACTCTCACAGGCAAGGCTTCCAAAAGAGTGGCCAAAAGTTCACATGAAGCCAGGCCCATTGAGGTCTACAATATGAGGTCCATGTTTGTTTTGACTCTCAACTATTGCTGCCAAGTCTTTCAGAATTAAATCATGTGATATCCTGGCTGAGATTCCCAGTGCTCTGTGGAAAGCAACCCTGGGTCAAGACTCATTTTCCAAGGACTCCATGCGTGGTCTCCTAAAATCCCAACACAACTCATTGCAATACTTCTCTAAGATCAGTTCCAGAATGCAGTCTCTAAGGGTAATTACGCCAGAGTTCCAGCCCACGTGGACCAATTCATCTCTTCCAACCGCCACACAAGTGACCACAATTAAAACCAAAACACTCCCACATGGACCTCATCTTCTTCCATATAGACACTCATCATTACCTCTGGCTGGAGGATTCTATGAGGGGCACAGCCCAAGACAATGTCCAAAAGAAGCTTCCTTACCCCTCATATGCCTAAAGGCCCGGACTCCCTTCCTGTGAACCAGGAGTGATCAAATAGGCCTGCCGTTAATACTGCTCCACTTCTGCAATTTGTGGCCTATTGACTGTGGGGTTTAGATTCTTTTTGTAAATGGGAGTCATGAGAAAACCCAAGCACCTATGGGCTAGACTCTGCAGGGCTTTGAAGAACTCATTTGACCCAAAGGATCCCTATTCTCACTTGATGGAGGCAGGAACATTACAGAGGAAGACGAGAGACACCATCCACAATGACCGCTCTTTTGGCCATTTTGGTTTTGGATGCACACATGGGATCCTTCTTTAGACCCATCAGGTGCTGAGAATCAAAGCCACAGCCTCACACAGGGCCAAGAGGCTGATTCAGACACATCCCATTCTAAAGCAATTAAGCAAAGAGCCCAAGGTGATGCCCATTCATTTTCATTTGAAAACTGTTTTCTTCAGGCTTCAAAAAGGGGTGGCCTGAGTCAAAGAACTTCCTGACATTCAGGGCAACAGACAAATAGGTAAGCAAAAGACCCAAAGCAGGGTTTCTCCATTGAGACTCTCCTGGTCCCAATGATATCTGTGTTTTCTGACATGCTCTCATTCCCTTCAGCTATCCAGTACATAGCCATGTCACAGATCTTGGAGGTGGTTCATATGGTGGACATAAAATCATAAGCCTATTCTGAAGAGTGGCCATAATTCTACGAAGAAAACAGGAACTTTGGAAGATAGTAGGTGTTGCACATCCATAAGGCAATCCACAGTCCATTCATAAATTAGGCAGGATGAATGCTGAGAAGCTTTCTACTAGACATGACAAATCCATTGATGCATTCTCTTTTCTAATGTCTACAACCACAGACACGGTGGGATACACAGACATAGAAACACTTGCCTTGTCAAAGCACTCAGTAGACACAGTCCATTCCAAACCAAACAAACTGCCTTTCCTACCTATTCTCAGAACATGAGACAAAACCACAAACTCACACCCACAACCACAAAGGCACCTCCTTCCTCCAAGTAGGTATGTGACTATCTGGAGAGCCCTCTGACTGGTGGACCATTTTATGTTCCCCCGAAACGGCCTGTCCTGTCTCAGATCAGGTCTCTTTGGCTAACTCTGTGAAATTGTCCGGGACCAGCAGTGAGACACTACCTGCTTTCTCAGGAAAGGCCCCTCTTCAGAGCTCACCTGGCATTTGGCCATACTCACATCAGTATTTACCAAGAAAGACGGACTCTGTCCTCTGTAAATCTAAACAAGTGAGCCCACTGGGACTGGAACTGGGACTGCCTCTGGGTGCCTGGATTCCAAGTTTAGAGTGTTCCTTCAACAAGAAAATTAGATGAGGTCACTTCTTTCTGGAACTGATTGAATTTGCTGCCTTTGCAACCACTTTGTCCTAACAGTTGTTTCCAAGGGTCTCATGAGATGGAGGCTGCCCCTATTTCCTGTTACAATTTCACAAGATAGAAAGTTATATCAACCATAGGCACCTGGGAACAGCTCTCTACATAGGCCTGGTTTGGTCCATCTTCTCTACATTAAGAAGATAGAGGCTGATTCAGACACATCCCTTCGTCATGACCAGGTTGTTTGCAATTGAAGATGACTTTTTCTCTCTCAGGTACTTCATAGTTCCCTATATCTTCTCCAGGGATTATATCTGCATAGACCTTTGAGCTTCTCAGCAGGTGAAAGTCTCCCTACATTTTTGTATTGTAAGACCAACTCAGTCCTGCTCTTTTGTAAAGATAGATTGAGGGAACAGTATATGGTTAGGGTTAATAACAGGTTCGATTTGTGTTAGGAATCATTCTGCTGGATGAATAAGAATATTGGGATCCTGTGGTATTTATAAGAATATAGAGGTGAAATATAAGTATGACAATGGAATTCTAGATAAGATTTGAAGCCCAGAAGTGCACTGGGCACTGGAGTGGGAAACTTAGCTTTGAACAATGTTCTGCACAGATATCTCAGATAAATCGATATATAATGGCAAAGGACCATGTACCTTGGTTGATTGAATGTGTAAGAAAACATCCAGTCAAAAAGGGATAGTCGGTAGGATTAGGAAGATAGTGTAGGTTTAGATAGAAGAGTGAGAATAGGATTTGGACCAAAAGTACTTTAGCAATAGAGTTTTGGTTAGAGAGTGAATGTAAATGTCAGCACATGTGAAGAGTTGGTCACAGTGATGAACTGGAAAAAATATGTAGGAAAGCATTTATCAATAGAAACATTAGGAAATCAGGCAAAGTATAAAGTGAGTGATAGGATTAGACATTTTCAACAGGTTGAGATTTAATATATAATCTTAGGAAGAAACAAATATGTAGTCACCGACAGGATAGACATTTGAGAGCATTAGGCAACCTGGACATGGATGGTTTTAGTAATCCATGCTCACTTCCTATTTAGGATTTGGTACAATCATAAGTGTGACATTTGCGTTTTGTGTCCAGAATATTACACTGAAAAAATGTATATTTATATCAGGTGACATGAGTATTTCTTCCACCATTTCTGGAAGCAATATGTTGAAGACATATAAATTAGTATTGGGGGTACAAATACGTGCACCCTGTGTCTCTGAATATAGAGAAAATGAATGAATAGACAATAGTGTGAATAAAGAATATAATTGGTTTCAACTTTAAAAAATGATTGAAGTGGTATCTGAAAATATAAAGAAAATTTTATATTGATAAACATACATTCATTCAAACCAATTATACATCTATTTGTAATATTAGGGTTATGGTTTATCATAAAGGGTGTGAGTTTTGCTTCAAAATTGATTTTGAAAATCGAAAATAATGTGTTTGGGTAGAAGTCACATGAAAAGACCAGTCAAGACACCTGGAGGAATACATGTGTTCTGAAGCAGGAATTGATTGAAAGTGAAACAAATGCCCATAAATTTGTGAATTTGTGGATGAAATATATATCCTATGATGTCCATAATACGAATAAATATTAATGTACCAGGGTTTAATAAAAATGAACGTCAAAATGCACAGCTTGTCATATCGGAATCAAGGTGCATTGATGTTAAACTTGGTCAGTTACTGTAGAAATATTAGTTAAATCTGTTTTTCAGGTGGATGAATATTTCTGAGAATAATCTTGTGAAAAGTTGATTATAAATCCAAGTCCATGAACATGAATAAATTTACCGAGTGTAAATAAGACACATATATTTCATATTTTCAAAAATCTGGAGAGTGTATATATATATATATATATATATATATATATATATATATATATATATATATATATATTTACACAAAACACACACACAGACATTAAAAAGTAGCAATATATATGCTACTCAAAATTCATCTATAAATATATATCATCCAAAGATGCAAAAATATTTATTTTACTGAACATGAGTTTATGTATAATGTTTTTCTACTAGGAAGCTCCCCTATAGGTGGAATTTTCAGTTCCAACAACGATTTGGAGGAGTGATCTCTTCTCACAATTTGTATCTACCAAGTCAGCCAACTCACAAAAATGTACATGTGATACCAGGTAGGATACTATAAATGCATATAAAAATACATGTGATGAATAGGCTACAGAGAAAGGGACAGGAATTCATATATTTGTTAATTTTAAAAACACATGGAGAACTATTTCAATTGAAAATTGACCAGATTTATAACACCTACCATTTATCATGCAAAAGGCAAGTCCAAATATACAACATGCCTCCTCTGAAATGCTTGTATTTCTATTCTGTTTGCGTTACTTTTCTCCATCATATTAGGATTAGTAGTGAGAGTCTAGTAGGGTATGTGAATATTTCTGAGAATAATCTTGTGAAAAGATGATTATAAATCCACATTCATGAATATGAAAAATTTAGGATGTGTAAAATAATACACATATATTTCATATTTTGAAAAATCACAGACATTAAAAAGTAGCACTATATGCCAATTTAAAATCACCATGAAATATATATCATCCACAGATCCAAATAAATTCATTTTACTGAACATCGATTTATGTATAATGTTGTTCAACTAGGAAGCTCACCCACAGGTTGAATTTTCAGTTCCAACAGCGTTTAGGAGGAGTGATCCCTTTTCACAATTTGTATCTGCCAATTCAGCCTCCACACAAGAACGTACGTGTGGTAACAGTTAGGATTCTAAATGTGCATATAAAAATACAGGTGCTGAATAGGCTTCAGAGAAAGGGAGACAGGAATTCACATATTTCTTAACTTTTAAAATACATGGAGAACTATTTCAAAAAAAATTGACAAGATTTAAAACTCCTACACTATATAATTCAAAAGGCAAGCCCAACTATCCACCATGCCTCCTCTGAACTGCTTGTAGTTCTATTCTTTTGGGGGTATTTTTCTCCAACATATTAGGATTAGTAGTCAGAGTCTAGTAGGGTATGTGTTAATGTCAGTGATTCAGTATTTTGAATGGAAAATAGGAAAATGAATCCAATGTGTATGCAAATATGTGCTTCAGAAAAATCTTCCCACTCTCATCCAGAACAATCCCTTGACATTACCTTCGCCCCAAGTAAGACACAATTAGAGGAAAAGAGATAGAAAATATGTGAATACATATCTGAAATGGAATTTGATCAGGAGTTCACAACCATGGAGGTGGTAGAGGAGTTTTCAAAAGTAAGGGACAGGGTAAGCACTCCACAATCACAGAGCTCTGCTGGCCTAAAGACTTCTTGAGAAACTGCCTCTGAGTTTGGGCACTTGAAATATATGTTGTTTTCAGGAGCTTTTGCTTCCTTCTAGTGAGACGATCAAAGCTGGGTCAGCATCTATGTGACCTGGAGGACATAAATTGTAATATTCCAATGAACATGAGGGAGCAGTGCTGAATTCTCTCTTTGTAGGTATACTATGGCCACTTGGGGCTAAGTGTGTCCCCGCGTGGATTGTATATTCATTTGTTCCTCTTCCACTCTTCATTGTGTTTCTTGCTGCTGCACTGCGACTTTGGTATTTGCTTCACGAAATACATGGAGTTCAACTGGGACACAGTGGTCTAAGTGTCTGCCCGTGTGGACTGTGAAGCCATTTAGTAATCCTCCACTTTTCCTGGTGTTTCTTGCTGCTGCACTGCGAGTTTTGTATTTGCTTCATGAAATACAAGGAGTTCAACTGGGACACAGTGCTGGAGGGAGTTCTATCACATGTGGTGGCTCACACATGAGCATTCATGAAACCGGCCTCTATACCACATAGCTTGCTCCCTTGACCATAGCAACCTGATTCTGTAAATTACCCTAAAACCTCTCCATATAACAAGATGTGTTTACTTATAATGGTCTCCTGGCTGCACCATGTCCGTCTCATGACATTTGGAATCCAAAGGCAGATCCACATGGCCCCATCACAGATGTTTTATCACACACCTGCCTACCGCTGCTCTAGGCCCTCTACTCATCAGGCTCCAAATTACTGGCATCTCGGTTCTACACCATTTTCATTAAACCCAATCAATCAAGGCACTGTCTGGTACACTCATGATCAGAAATAGGACATCCAAAGGTTCTGTATGCCACCTGTTCATGGGAATTTCAAACATTTAAACTATTTATCTAGCCATTTATCAAGGATGAAGTTGGAGGCACAGTGGATTTCAATTCATGCAGGAACCATTAAATGGTGAGTATGATCATTTCAATGAAAACTCTGGAGAACTCTCACAGGCAAGGCTTCCCAAAGAGTGTCCAAAAGGTCACCTGAAGCCAGGCTCATTGAGGTCTACAATTGAGATCCATGAGTGTTTTGATCTCAACTATGGCTGCCAAGTCTTTCAGAATAAAATCTTGTGGTATCCTGACTGAGATTCCCAGTGCTCTGTGGAAAGCTACCCTGGGCCTACATCTCAGGTTCCAAGGGCGACTCTCATGCATGGCCTCCTCAAATCCCAACACAACTCATGGCAATACTTCACTAAGCTCAGTTCCAGGACACAGTGTCTAAAAGGAGTCACACCAGAGTTCAGGCCCAGGAGGACCCAGTAATCTCTTCCAGCTACCACACATATGACCACAATTTAAATCAAAACACTCCCACATGGGCCTCATCTTCTTCTACACAGACACGCATCATAACCTCTGGCTGGAAGTTTCCATGAGGGGTGCAGCCCAAGACAGTGTCCAAAATAAGCTCCATTGCCCCTCATTTGCCAAAAGTCAGGGTGGCCTAAACACCCTTCCTTTGAACCAGGAGTGATCAAATAAGCCTGCCTTTAATACTGCTCTGCTTCTCCAATTTGAGGCCTAATGACTGTCAGGTGTAGATTTTCTATGTGATTTGGAGTCATGAGAAAACCCAAGCACCTATGGGCTATCCACTGTAGGGCTTTGAAGAACTCATTTGACCCAAATGATCCCTATTCTCACTTGACGGAAGTCAGGAACTGAAAAGGTCGGGCGAACTTCGGAGGAAAAGACCACCAAGAGACTGTCTCATGCCACAGCAAAGGGTTTATTGGGGGTCCAGCATGCTGAGGCTCAGAGCTCACTTCAGAGGAGCAAAGAACAAAGAGCCCCGAGAACAACTTGAGCAGAGTTTATATACATTCTTTAGAGAGGGCAGGGACTTTACATACATCATAGCCTCCTTTAGAAAATCATCATATACCGCGGGAAAATCAAATAATAACTCTAAAACATGATTAGCACATTCATTGGTGGGAACAGGTTGGGCAGCGGGTGATTGGTCACCCGTGAGAAGGAGTATACATTTAAACAGATTGGTTGAAGCACTGAGATGTATACGTGCAAATCTGCATGGTTTCTGGGAAGGGGTGGTTAAGTAACGAGGTGGTCAGGGAAGATTTCAACACACATCTAATGGGAAGATCCGGGAATTGTCTTAAGTGCCACAGGAATTTCAGGTTCTGAGTGCAGCTTGGAAAATGTACAAAACCTGGTTCTTTACGTTTCAATTTCAATTTCTTTTATTCTTTCATTTCCCACCCCTTTTTCTGACTACTTTTAATCTTAAAAGTAATGAATCAAAATTATTGTGGGGTTTCACATTCTATTCCTACCAGTGCAGCATATTTCTGTCTGATTATCATGAGTTTCACCTGCCTAATCTGAGCCTGGAGAAAGGAAACTATGTGGTTAGGCAAACAAGGTCCCACAGTTAGCAACACCATAAGGATGATCAGGGGTCCAGCTAAGTCTGATATTAGTGTAGTTACCAGGGGTACTCGGTTAACCATGACTCAAAGCACCCTTGTTGAATCTCCCATTCTCTCTGGCGCTCTTCAAGGTATTTTCTTAATTTACTCATGAATTATTTTGCAACTCCAATATGGTCAGCATAAAAACAACATTCTTCTCTCAGTGCAACACAGAGGACCTCTCCCTCATCAAGAGGAGGTCTAATCCTCACCTGTTCTGTAAAACAACTTCAGAAAGAGAGGTTAAGGATTCCTGCAAAGCTGTGATGGAGGTCTCTAACGTCTTCAAGTCTTGATTTATTGCTGTTTCTAATTGGGCCATTTGTTGTTGACCACGCATCATAGAAGCTGTTCCCATACCCACTCCTGCAGCAGCTCCTATCCCCAATAGGATGGCTAGAGTAAGGGACAATGGTTCCCCTTGATATCGGGTTGTTTGTCCCCCTAGTAGACCTTCAAATGATTAGGCATTATGATAGAGTACCCTGGAGAGTATCTGCACCATTACACAATAATTTACAGGGCTGTCAAAGACCTGGGCTGAAATACAAGGAGTTCTGACTGTGTGGAGTTCAGTACCATAAAGGTTCCTTTAATTAGTTCCCAGGGGGAGGAGTCAGATGTACTCTGGACTGGGGAAGTAGGCAAAGACGGAATCCAGGAAGTATTAGATGGTAGAGGGGTTCTGGTAGATCTAGGCATGGAAGGTTTAGGAGGCTTAATCCCTGGCTTGAGGGGATTGGGTCCTATTGCTGTGGGATTTTCTTTCTTTTTAAGCCAGACGGTGAACCAGAGACCAAATTCATCACCTGGGCCATAAATATAGAATCGCATTCCCCACGTATTTCCCATAGGCCAGGTTTTTCTGAGGTAGCCCCTTCCTTTGGAAGTGAAAGTTATATTGAGGGGGTAACATAGAGTATTCTTTCCACAGCGAGTTTTTGACACCACTGGGCAAGCAGCACATTTCTTGGGATCAATCCAGGTGTCATTTCATCCTACCGGAATCATACCTTTCTGGGGAGTTTGGGTTCCACCATGCAGCTTTCGTTTGTTCACAACCCCAAGATCTACAATAAAAGTCACTGGGTCCTCCACAGGTTTGGGCCTGTTTTATGACTTTGGAAATCAGGTGGGCACACATAATAGTCAAGACTGGCTAGTTTACACCTGAGCTGGGGGAGATGACATCCACAATTCATGGGTTAAGGTGGTCTATGTTGCCCTAGTTAGGGTTTGAGTGGGATCTGTGTGGGGTCCTCTATGTCAGGGAGATCCCAGTCAGGGAAGCCTATGGCAAGCTGAAAAATTTCCGGGTGGAGAGATGGCCACCAAGTCCATAAGGTGGCTGTTTGTGAAATAGATCACACTACTTGCCCATTAGGATTCATTACTTGCCCTTGTTGCTGAGCACGCTGATGGGGATTAGGGCTGCTGGTGGTCATGGGAAGAATCCATAGCCCTACCCACATGACGGACACGCAACTTGAGAGGGATACCAGTCTGTAGAAGTTTCCAGCCAGAGTCTGTACAGGGCTCAGGCATGAGATGGGAGGCATTGATCCAGGAAGTGATCCCATCCACTTTCACCACTGTGGGTGTTATAAGCAGCACCTGGTATGGTCCTTTCCAGTGGAGTTCCAGGGATGACACCTGACGCCATCTCACGTAGACGAAGCCTCCCACTTGATATCAATGTGGGGTTCCCTCGTCTCCAGTCTGATAAGCAGAGGCCAAATGTTTCTACAGGTATCGCTGGGTGCTGGGTTTGTTAAAGGGCTTTAAATCTGTCAAGCAAGGGGGTGTGAAAGGAATCATTAAGTCTCATAGTTGGGATTAGGTCCCCTACTGGAGGAAGGGCACCATTGAGAATTTCATAAGAGGTGAGGTTACACAAAGAGGCGGAGGGGGTATTTCTTTCACAAAACAGTGCATAAGGTTGGAGCATAGTCCAATTTTTTATGCCAGTATCCAAGCTTAATTTTGTTAAGTACTCTTTGATGGCTCTATTCATCCTTTCTACCTGTCCTGAGATATAGGGTCTATAAGCACAATGTAACTTCCAATTAATCCCCAGGGTCCTGGCAAATCCCTTACTTTCCTGGGGCATGAATGCCGGTCCGTTAGCGGACCCTATTACCTTAGGCAGGCCGAACCTTGGAAAAATGTCTTCTACGATCTTTTTGACTACCATCTGAGCTGTTTCTTTCTTCATGGGGAAGGCTTCGACCCATCCTGAAAAAGTATCTACAAAGACTAGGAGATATTTAAGTTCATACCTTGCTGGCTTAATTTCAGTAAAGTTCAATTCCCAGAATTGTCCTTGTCTGGTTCCTTGTAAGCGCTTCCCTGCAGGAAGCTTGGATGGGTAAGCATTAACTACTTGGCAGACTTGACAAGCTCTAGTCACCTGCTCAGCTATTTCTTTCCTCTGTGAGTCAGTCAATAATAATTCCTTTCTCCGGTCCTTTAAGAGTGCCTATATCTTCTCTGAGTCTAAGTGGGTGAGCTGGTGTACGTCTTTGACATAAAGGTGGGCTTTTTGAAATTGTAAACTTGGCTCTGTAGGATCCCAGAGTTCTGTATCTGTCTCCTCAGATGATAAGTTGCCTGAATGTTCCGGTGCGGCCAAGTCTCCTGATTGTTGTTCCCCCTGGTGTGGAAAAAGTTAACACAGTCACTCCATTTAGGGCTGCCAATTAAGCTTCCTCATCTGCCCTTCTTTTTCCAAACGCCAAGGGTTCGTTTCCCTTCTGGTGCCCTGGGCAGTGCACTATAGCTAGTTCCTTAGGACCCTGCACTGCTGAGAGAAGTTGGAGGATCTCATCTTTGTTCTTTATTTCTTTCCAGGTGGAGGTTAATAACCCCCTTTGATGGTAAATAGCCCCGTGCACATTTGCAGTGGCAAATGCATAGCGGCTATCAGTGTATATGGTGGCCCTTTTGCCTGTTGCTAGTTCCAATACTTTCGTAAGGGCAATCAGTTCTGCTTTTTGGGCTGATGTCAGTTCTGGGAGACCAGAGGAACAGATGACATTAATTTTGCTAACTACTGCTTCTCCAGCCCACCGCTTACCATCTTGGAGGAAGCTGCTGCCATCCATAAACCATACAACTTCAGGGCAAGGCAGTGGCTGATCCTTCAAGTCTCGTCGTATACTGGTTTCCTCTGCCAGTATGTGTTGACACTCATGAGCAACGGGTCTTGATGATTCTTCTGGCAGCAGTGTAGCCGGGTTGAGTGGAGCAGCGGGTCCCAGCGTGATTCTGTCTTTGTCAAGCAAGAGGTTCTGGTAGTGGGTTATTCTAGAGTTTGATAGCCACATCTCTGGAGGCTGACAGATGATGCACTCCAGGGCATGGGGGACTATAATCGTTAGCTTCTGTCCCAACGTTAATTTATCAGCATCTTTTATTAGAAGGGCTGCCGCTGCTATAGCTCTTAAGCAATGGGGCGACCCACTAGCCACTGGGTCCAGTTTATTTGATAAGTATTCTACCGGCCTTTTCCAAGGTCCCAAAGTCTCAGTGAGCACAACCCGTGCTATTCCTTTCTTTTCCTCGATGTAGAGAATGAAGGGTTTTTCTATATCTGGGAGTGCTAAGGCCGGAGCAGATAGCAGCACCTTTTTTCTGACATTATCAAAAGCTTGTTGGTGCTCAGGGGTCCATTGGAAGTGGGCATCCCCCTTTATCAGCGGGTATAAAGGGGCAGCCAGAGACGCGAACCCAGGAATCCATAACCTGCAAAAGCCGGCAGTCCCAAGAAACTCCCTGAGTTGTCTCTTATTAGATGGGGGCAGTATCTGCACAAAGGTTCGTTTTGTGGGCTCAGTGAGCCATCCTTTTCCACCCCTAAGAGAATAACCCAGGAAGATTACTTCTTGCTGACAAATTTGGGCCTTTTTGGCAGAAGCCCTATATCCAAGCCGAGCAAGCTTGGAAAATAATGCTTGGGTCCCAGACTCATAGTTCTCTTTGGTGTCGGCTGCCAGTAGCAGACCATCCACATATTGGAGTATGGTGACATCGGGGTGTGCAGTTTTGAAGTCATTGAAGTCCTTGTGGAGGGGTTCATCAAAGAGAGTGGGAGAGTTTTTGAACCCCTGTGGGAGTCTAGTCCAGGTTAGTTGGACAGATGTTCCTTTTTCGGGGTCTATCCACTCAAAAGCAAACAGCAACTGAGTGTCCTTATGTACGGGCAAGCAAAAGTGAGCATCTTTTAAGTCTAGCACAGTGTACCATTCCTGCTCCAGATTCAGAGCGCTAAGCAAATTATATGGATTCGGTACAGTGGGGTGAATGTCCTGCACTCTGTTGTTGATCTCTCTTAGGTATTGAAGCGTCCGGTAGTCCCCAGTTCCTGGCTTTCTTACTGGTAGCAGGGGGATATTCTAGAACAAATGACAGGGCCTTAAGACCCCAAGAGCCAGGTATTTCTGAATATGGGCCCTTATCCCATCCTTAGCTTCTTTGATTAGAGGATATTGTTTAACACTGATTGGAGAGATAGAGGCTTTTAATTCTACTACTATTGGAGGTTGTTATATGGCTAGACCTAACCCAGCAGTTTCTGCCCAGGCATTAGGATAATCTTTTATCCATTTCTGGGGTAGTTTGCCTGTTTGATCAGTCCTAGGAGGCGCGAAGTGTTGATGCTCATCTTCTACGGATGTTGTCAAAGCCATGACTATGGGAGTTTTTACTGAAGGCTTTAGAAACTCCACTTGGGAACCATCAGGGTTAAAGGTTATTCTAGCCCAGAGTTTGGTAAGCAGATCCCAGCCCATCAATGGGGCTGGGCATTCTTGGATTACTTGGAAAGCGTGGTGGACTTTTCCATTTCCTAGGTCCATAGTCCTCTTAGTTGTCCCAGCCCAATATCTACTGCCATTAGTACCTTTAACAGGGGACCATTTATTTGATAGGGGGCCCAGTGGGGTCTTAAAGGTTGATTATACTGCTCCTGTATCCACTTCAAAGTTCACTGGGGTCCCCTCCACTTTAAATGTTACCCTGAGCTCGGAGAGGGGATCCGAGCCCCGACTTTCCTAGTCCTCTTCTAGAGTCAGCACGGCGGACTGGCATCTCTGCTTCTTTCGGGGCCACTCTTTGGCCTAGTGTCCTGTTTTCTTTACAGTAGGCACACTGATCTGAGGCCAGGGGCAGCCATTGGCGGGGGCCCAGGTATCCCTTTCTGACTCCCTGCTTTTTAACTTCTGGCATATTTGGTGCTCTGACCAGAACCTTAGTCAATGCTTTAGTCTGCCTTTTGCTCCTTTCATCCTCCTTTTGTTCCCTTTCCGTCTCTCTCCTCTGTTCCCTTTCCTCCTCAGTTTCTCTCTTATAATATACTTTCTCAGCATCTCTTACTAAATCTCTCAAGGTCTTATCTTGTAATACATCTAGACGTTGTAACTTTCTCTTAATATCTAGGGCAGCCTGCTTGATAAAGGCCATTGCAACAAATGCTTGTTCATCCTCTGCCTGAGGATCAAAAGGAGTATATTTCCTATATGCTTCCATAATTCTCTCCAGAAACATAGAGGGAGACTCATTAGGCCCTTGGATAATCTCTCTTACCTTGGCCAAATTAGTCGGCCCTCTGGCGGCCACTCGGAGACCCGCTATTAGAGTCTGGCGATAAGTGGACAGATGCTACCTACATTTAAAGGTGTTTGGGTGCCAGTTGGATCGGTTCATTGGCCCGTAGGGACGGAGAGGAAGCATCATAGGGGCTTCCGAGTTTTCTATTATCCGTCACCGGCGGGTTCCTTTAGGTGGCCCAGCTTCCTCCAGGGGAGGAGGGGTTGCTGCTGCTGCAGAGAAGTTCCCTGGAGTGCTTGGGTCTGGCCCAATTGCCTCTAGCGGTGGAGAGGCTGAGTCAGCGGCGAGAATATCATCTGGAACGTGTTGGGGGTTGGAGAGCGAGGGTAGAGGATAAGGAGTGGGAGGAGTGTCCAGTCTTGTGACTCAGGGAGAATGGAAGGAAGAGGGGGAGGAGTGGAAGTTTTGAATGATAGGATGCTGGGGGAAGGGGTATATGGCTGTTGATCTGGGTGGCCACGTGGCCCCAGCTGAAAGACAATATCTCTGACTTTTCGGATTAGAGGGAAGTAGAAGGATCCTTCTGGGGGGCCACCTGACTCTGAGAATAGGCCATTCTGAAGCACAGAGAATCTGCCAGGTACGGCATTTTACTGAAAAAGAAAGATTCTGGGCCCTTGAGCGGACATCAGTCCAATGATCAAGTGTCAGGGACAGAGAAGTGGAAGTGCTTTGTCCCATAATGAGAGTTACTCAAACAGGGACAGTGAAGACACAAATGCAACACAGACAAAGACAAACAGTAAACGTTTAACATGAGTCCAAGACAAAGATTAGAACTGAGTAACTGCCAAAACCTGATGGGTTAGACAATAAAGACAGCCGGAAAACTCAACATGAGTTCAGAACAATGACCAAAACTGAGTAGCCGGCAAAACCTGATGGGCTGGCGAACCGAATCCTGAAGCAAAATATAAACGAGTTGAAGAAATTAGTATTCCTTGATTTCTCTAGTCCTCTGGAGTGTCCCCCAGGAACGTGGCCTGTAGCTCTGTGACACATCTGTCAGCCACCATCAGAGAGAGCTAATGCTCTTCACTGACAGCCACTTTGCCAATCCATAACCTGAAACCCAAAACCAGAAAGAGGTGCCTTACTTACCCCGAGAGGAGTCCATTGGGGTCTTTTGTCCGCCGCTGCCGGATATCTCACCTGGGGCCTCCAGATGAATAGGTGGGGCGAACGTCAGAGAAAAAGACCACCAAGAGGCTTTCTCATGCAACAGCAAAGGTTTTATTGGGGGTCCAGCATGCTGGGGCTCAGAGCTCACTTTAGAGGAGCAAAGAACAAAGAGCCCTGAGAACAACTTGAGCAGAGTTTATATACATTCCTTAGAGAGGGCAGGGACTTTACATACATGATAGCCTCCTTTAGCAATTCATCATATACCATGGGAAAATCAAATAACAACTCTAAAGCATGATTAGCACTTTCATTTGCGGGAACAATTTGGGCAGGGGGTGATTGGTCAGCCCTAAGAAGGGGTATACATTTAAACTGATTGGTTGAATACCTGAGATGTATACTTGCTGAGCTGCAGGGATTCTGGGAAAGGGTTGTTAAGTAACTAGGTAGTCAGGGAAGATTTCAACACACATCTAATGGGCAGATCCGGGAATTGTCTAAACTGCCACAGGAAAGTGCAGCTTGGAAAGTTTACAAACCTGGTTCTTTACATTTCAATTTCAATTTCAATTTCTTTTATTCTTTCAGAACCTTACAGAGAAAGGCAAGAGGCTTAATCCACAATGACTGCTCTTTTGGCCATTTTGGTTTTGGATGCACACATGGGATCTTTCTTTCGATCCATCTGGTGTTGATAATCTAAGTCACAGCCTCACACAGGGCCAAGAGGCTAATTAAGACACAACCAATTTCAAAGCAATTACTACTCTGAGGTCAGTTACAGAACTCAGTCTCTGAGGAGAATCACACCAGTGTTCAAGGCTAGGTGCACCCAGTCATCTTTTCCAACCACCACATAAATGACCACAATTAAAACCAAAACAATTCCACATGGCCCTCATCTTCTTCCATAGAGTCACTCATCATAACCTCTGGCTGGAGGATTCCTTGAATGGCACAGCTCAAGAGAGTGTCCAAAATAAGCTTCCTTGCCCCTCATTTGCCTAAACTCAGGGTGGCCTGGACACCCTTCCTGTGAACTAGGATTGATCACATACGTCTGCCGCTAATACTGCTCTACTTCTCCAATTAGAGGCCTACTGACTGTCAGGTATAAATTCCTTATGTGATTTGGATTCATGATTAAACCCAAGCACCTCTGAAGAGCTTGGAAGAACTCATTTGACCCAAAAAATCCCTATACTCCCTTGAAGAAGGTCAGGAACCTAACAGAGGAAGGCAAGAGACATCATCCACAATGACTTATGTTTTTGCCATTTTGGTTTTGGATGCACACATTGGATGTTTCTTTAGATCCATCAGGCGCTGAAAATCTAAGCCATAGCTTCTCACAGGGCCAAGAGGCTGATTCAGACACATGGCTTTCCAAAGCAATTAAGCAAAGAGCCACAGGTGATGCCCATTCATTTCCATTGAAAACTGTTTCCTTCAGGCTTCACCAAGGGGTGGCCTGAGGCAAAGACCATCCTGACATTCAGGGCAAAAGATCAATAGGTTAGCAAAAGGCCCAAAACAGGGTTTCTCCACTGAGGCTTTTCTGGTCACACTGATATCTGAGTTTTCTGAGATGCTCCAATTCCCTCCAGCTATCCAGAACATAGCCATGTCGCAGAGTTTGGAGGTGGTACATATTTTGGACACAAAACCATGAACCTATTCTGGAGAGTGGCCAAAATTCAGGAAGAAAACAGAAACTTAGTAAGATAGTAGGTGTTGCCCATCGATAAGGCAACCTGCAGTCCATTACTAAAATGGACAGGATGAATGCTGGGAAGCTTTCTACTAGACAGGACACATCCATTGATGCATTCTCTTTTCTAATGTCTACAACCATGGACACAGTTGGAGACACAGACACAGAAACACTTGCCTTGTCAAAGTTCTTTCTAGAAATAGTCCACTCCAAACCAAACACACCGCCTTTCCTACCTATTCTCAGAACATGAGACAAAACCACAAACTCACACACACACTCAAAAAGGCACCTCCTTCCCCCAAGTAAGTCTGTGACTATCCAGAGTGTCCTTTGACTGGTGGGCCATTTTATGTTCCCCCAAAAAGGCCTGTCTTGTCTTAGATCTGGTCTCCTTGTCAAACACTGTGAAGTTGTCAGGAGCCTGTTCTGACCACTACATGCTTTCTCAGGGAAGGCCCGTCTTCAGAACTCTCCTCGCATTTGGCCATCCTCACATCAGTAGGTACCAAAAAAGACAGACTCTGTCCTTGGTAAATCCAAACATGTGAGCCCACTTGGACTGAGACTGGGACTGGCTCTGTGTGCCTGGCTTCCTGGATCCCAAATTCAGAGAGTTCCATCACCAAGGAAGTGAGGTAGGTCACTTATTTCAAGAATTTAATGAGTTCACTGACTTGGCAACCACTTTGTTATAACAGTTGCTTCCAAGGGTCCCATGAGATGGAGGATACCCTACTTCCTCTGACACTTTCACTAGTTAGAATGGTATATCAACCATATGGAACCAGAAACAGCTCTCCACATTGTCCTGGTTTGGTCCATATTCTCTCCATTAAGAATAGAGAGGCTGATTCAGACACAACCCTTCATCCTGACAAGGTTGTTTGCCATGGAAGATGACTTTTGCTCTCTCAGGTCCTACATAGCTGCCTAATACTTCTCCAGGGATCATTTCTGCTTGGACCATTGAGTTTCTAAGCAGGTGGAAGATCCCCTACGTTCCTGTATTGTAAGACAAACTCTGTCCCTGCTCTTCTGTAAAGGTAGATTGAGGGAACAGTGTATGGTTAGGGTTAATAACGGGTTCGATTTTGGTGAGGAGTCATTCTGTTGGATGAATAATGGTATTGGGAACCTGCGATATTTACAAGAATATATAGGTAAAATATAAGTATGGAAACAGAAATTTAGGTATGATTTGAAGCCCAGAAAGACATTGGGACCTTCATTGGGATACTTAGCTTTGAATTATGTTCTGCACAGATGTCTCAGATAAATCGATATACAATGTTATAGGACCCTGTACCTTGGATGATTGAATGTCGAAGAGAACATCCAGGATAAAAGGGATAGTTGGTAGTATTAGGAAGACAGTTTGTACGTTTAAAAAGAAGAGTGAGTATAAGTTTTGGACCAAAAATTCTTTAGCAATAGGGTTTCGGGTAGAGAGTGAATATGAATGTCAGAACGTGTGAAGAATCAGTCACAATGATGAACTGGGGAAAATATGTAGGAAAGCAGATATCCATAGAGACATTAGGAAATCATGCAAAGTGTAAAGTGAGTGATTGGATTAGACATTTTCAATATGATTGAGTTTCAATATATAATCTTAGGAAAAAACAAATATGTAGTCCCCAAAAAGATTGACAAGTGGGAGCATTAGGCAGCCTGGACATGGATATTTTTAGTAATCCATGTTCATTTTCCATTTAGACTTTGGTACAATCATAAGTGTGATGTTTGCATTTTCTGACCAGAATATTACTGTGATAAAATGTATATGTGGATCAGGTAACATGAGTATTTCTTCCACCATTTCTTGGAGCCATATTTTGAAGATGTATAAATTAGTATTGTGGGTAAAAATAGATGTACCCTGTGTCTATGAATATAGAGATAATGCATGAATAGAGCGTAGTGTGAATAAATAATATTACTTGTTCCAACTTTAAATAATGGATTAAATTGATATCTAAAAATATTCAGGAAATCTTATATTGATATACATACATTCATTTCAACCAGTAATACATCTAATGGTAATATTAGGGTTGTGGTTTATCCAAAAGTGTGTGTGAGTTTTGCTTCAAACTGATTATGGAAATCAAATATAATATTTTTGGAAAGAAGTCTCATGAAAAGACCAGTCAAGAAACATGGAGGAATACTTGTGTTCTGAAGCAGGAAGTGATTGACATTGAAACAAATGTCTAAAAATTTGTGAACTTGTGGATAAAATATATATCCTACAATGTGCATAAACTGCAGAAATAGTAATGTACCATTGTTGAATAAAAATGAACGTCAAATTATATGTCATGTCCCATAGGAGTCTACTTGCGTTGATATTAAACTGGGTCAGTTACGCTAGAAATATTAGGATTTGTGTGCAGCTTTCACTGAAGTCAGTTTTCAGTACTAGGAAACAAATATATATTTCAAGTTGATGAATAATTCTGAGAATAATCTTGTGAAAAATCGATTATAAATCTAAATACATCAACATGAATAAATTTAGGGAGTATATATAAGACACATATATTTCATATTTTGAAAAATCTGGAGAGTATGTATATATATATATATATATATATATATATATATATATATATATATATACACAAAACATACACACAGACTATAAAAAGTAGCAATACATATGCTAATCGAAATTCATCATTAAATATATATAATTCACATATGCAAAAATAATTATTTTACTGAACATGGATTTTTGTATAATGTTTTTCTATTAGGAAGCTCACCCATAGGTTGAATTTTCAGTTTCAACAGCGTTTAGGAGGAGGGATCTCTTCTCACAATTTGTATCTTCCAAGTCAGACAAAACAAAAAAATTAACCTGTGATACCAGGTAGGATTCTATATGTGCATATAAATATACATGTGCTGAATAGTCTATAGAGAAAGGGAGACAGGAATTCACATATTAGTTAATTTTAAAAACACATGGAGAATTATTTTAACCAAAAATTGACTAGATTTATAACACCTACCCTTTATCATGTAAAAGGCAAGTCCAAATATACACCATGCCTCCACTGAACTGCATGTATTTCTATTTTGTTTTGGTTATTTTTCCTCCATCATATTAGGATTAGTAGTCAGAGTCTAGTAGGGTATGGGTTAGTGTCATGGTTTCAGTATTTTGATTGGAAAATAAGAAAATGAATCCAATGTGTATGCAAATATGTGCCACACAAAAATATTCCCACTCTCATCCAGAACAATGAATTGCCATTACCTTCACCCCAAATAAGACACAATTAGAGGAGAAGAGTTAGAAAATCTGTGAATACATATATGGAATGGAACATAATCAGGAGTTCACAACCTTGGAGGTGGTAGAGGAGTTTCCAAAAGTTAGGGTCAGGGTAAACACTCCACAAACATGGAGCTCTGCTGGCCTAAAAACTTCTTGAGAAACTGTCTCTGAGTTTGGGCACTTGAAATATATGTTGTTGTCAGGAGCTTTAGCTTCATTTGTAGTGAGACCATCAAAGATGGGTCTGCATCTATGTGACCTGGAGAACATGGTTTCTTTTTTTTTAATGAACATAAGGGAGCAGTGCTGAATTCTCTCTTTGTAGGTAAACTGTGGCCACTCGGGTCTAAGTGTCTCCCCATGTGGACTGTGAAGCCATTTGGTCATCCTCCACTTTTTGTGGTGTTTCTTGCTGCTGCACTGGGAGTATGGTATTTACTTAACGAAATACAATGAGTTCAACTGGGACAAAATGCTAGAGAGAGTTCTGTCATGTGTGGTGGGTCAGGTTCTCCAGGAGAATGCACCAACAAGTCTTCTATCCAACATAGCTTGTCCCCTTGACCATAGCAACCTGTTTCTTAAAATTGACGTTAAACCTCTCCATATAACGAGATGCCTTTACATATAAGGGTCTGCTGGCTACACTATTTCAGTCACAAGCCATTTGGAAGCCAATGGAAGATCCACATGACCCCACCACAGATATTTTATCACACATCTGCACACCACTGCTCTAGGCCCACTACTCAGCAGGCTCCAACTTACTGGCATCTCTGTTCTACACCATTTTCATAAAACCAAGTCAATTAAGCCACTGTCTGGTACACTCATGATCAGAAACAGGACATCCAAAGATTCTCCAGTGCCACCTGGTCATAGGAATTTCAAATATATCATGGTATTTATCTGAGATTAGGAAGATAGACGGTAGGATTAAAAAGAAGGGTGAGTAAAGGATTTGGACATTAAGTTCTGCTTCTCCAATTTGACGCGTATTGTCATGCATGGGCGACTCTCATGCCTGGCCTCCGAAAATCCCAACACAATTCATAGCAATACATCTCTAAGGTCATTTCCAAAACTCCGTTTCTAAGGGGAATCACACCAGAGTTCAAGCCCAGGTGGACCCATTCATCTCTTCCAACCGCCACACAAGTGACCACAATTAAAAACAAAACACTCCCACATGGCCCTCATTTTCTTCCATGTAGACACTCATCATAATCCCTTGCTAGAGGTTTCCATGAGGGACACAGTCCAAGACAGTGTCCAAAATAAGCTCCCTTCCCCCTCATTTGCCTAAAGTCAGGGTGGCCTGGGCACCCTTCCTGTGAACCAGGAGTGATCAAATAGGACTGCCATTAATGCTGCTCTGCTTCTCGAATTTGAGGCCTACTGACTGTGGGGTTTAGATACTTAATGTGAATTGGAGTCATGAGAAAACCCAAGAATCTCTGGGCTTCCCTCTGCAGGGCTTTGAAGAACCCATTTGAGTGAGTCTAGGAGTTGGACCAAAAGTTCTTTAGCAATAAGGTTTTGGTGAGAGAGTAAATGTAAATGTCAGCACATTTGAAGGGTCATTCCCAATGATGAACTGGAGAAAAGGTATTTGAAAGCAGATATCAATGGAGACATTAGGAAATCAGGCAAAGTACAAAGTGAGTGGTAGGATAAGACATTATTAACAGGGTTGAGTTTGAATATATAATCTTAGGAAGAAACAGATATGTAGTCACCAATAGGAATAATATTTGAGAGCATTAGGGAACCAGGACATGGATGTTGTTAGTAATACATGCTCACATTCAATTTAGGCTTTGGTACAGTCATAAGTGTGACCCTTGCATTTTGTGTCAGGAATATTACTGTGATGAAATGTATATGTATATCAGGTGACTAGAGTATTTTTTCCACCATTTCTGAAAGCAATATTTTAAAGACTTATAAATTAGTATTGGGGATACAAATACATAGACCCTGGGTCTATGAATATAGAGATGATGCCTTAATAGACCATACTGTGAATAAATAATATAACAGGTTCCACTTTTAATATTGGATTGAATTGATATCTGAAAATACATAAGAAATTTTATGTTGATATACAATCATTCATTCCAAACAGTTATACATCTAATGGTAATAATAGAGTTATGGTTTATCATGATGGGTGTGTGAGTTTGCCCCAAAAGTGATTATGGAAATCGAAAACAATGTGTTCAGAAAGAAGTCTCATGAAAAAACCAGTCAAGAAAGCTGGAGGAATACATGTGTTCTGAAGCAGGAAGTGATTGAAAGTGAAACAAATGCCTATAAATTTGCTAAATTGTGGAAGAAATATATATCGTATGATGTGCATAAAATGAAGAAAACTAATATACCAGTGTTGAATAAAAATGAACGTCAAAATAGACATCATGGAACATAGGAATCTACTTGCACCGATGTTAAACTGGGTAAGTTACTGTAGAAATATTAGCATTTGTATATACCATTCACTGAATTTAGTTTTCAGTACTAGGAAACAGATATGTAGTTCAGGTGGATGAATATTTCTGAGAATAATCTTGTGAAAAGTTGATTAGAAATCCAAATATATGAACATTAATGAATTTAGGAGTGTATAATAAGACACATATATTTTACATTTTGAAAAATCTGGAGAATATATATATATATATATATATATATATATATATATATATATATATATATATATATATATACACACACACACAAAACCCACACAGAGCAATTAAAAAGTAGCAATATATATGCCAATCAAAATTCATCGTGAAATTTATATGATCCACATATCCAAAAATATTTATTTTACTGAACATGGATTTATATATAATGTTGTTCACCTAGGAAGCTCCCCCATAGGTTGAATTTTCTGTTCCACAATTTGTATCTGTCAAGTTGGCCACCTCACAAGTATGTACGTGTGATACCAGGTAGGATTCAATATGTGCATATACAAATACATGTGCTTAATAGGCTACAGAGAAAGGGAGACAGGAATTCACATATTTGTTAACTTTAAAAACACATGGAGAACTACTTCAATTAAAAATTGACTAGATTTATAACTCCAAACCTATGTATTGCAAAAGACAAGCCCAACTATACACCACCCCTCCTCTGAACTGCTTGTATTTCTATTCTGTTTGAGTTATTTTTCTCCATCACATTAGGATTAGTAGTCAGAGTCTAGCAAGCTATGGGTTAGTGTCAGGGAATCAGTATTTCGAATGGAAAATTGGAAAATGAACACAATGTGTATGCAAATATGTGCTACACAAAAATCTTCTTATTCTCTTCCAGAAAAATTTATTGTAATTAACTCCGCCCCAAGTAATACAGAATTAGAGAAGAAGAGTTAGAAAATCTGTGAATACATATCTGGAATGGAATATGCTCAGGAGTTCACAACCTTGGAGGTGTTAGAGGAGTTTCCCAAAGTAAGGGACACAGTAAACATTTCTCAAATGTGGAGCTCTGGTGCCCTAAAGACTTCTTGGGAAACTGCCTATGTGGTTGGGCACTTGAAATATATATTGTTTTCAGGAGCTTTTGATTTCTTTCTAGTGAGACCATCAAAGCTGGGTCTGCATCTATGTGACCTGGAGGACATGGATTCTTATTTCCCAATGTACATGAGGTAGCAGTGCGGAATTCTCTCTTTGTAGGTAAACTGTGGCCATTGTGGGCTAAGTGTCTCCCTGGGGGACTGTGAAGCCATTTGGTCATCCTCCAATTTTCATGGTGTTTCTTGCTGCTGCACTGGGACTTTGGTATTTGCTTCACGATATACAAGGAGTTCAAATGGGACACAGTGGTGGAGGAAGTTCTGTCTTGTGCGGTGGGTCAGGGTTCTCAGGAGAATGCACCAAGCAGGCTTCTATCCCTCATAGCTTGCCCCCTTGTCCATAGAAACCTGGTTCTGAACATTGCCCTGAAACCTCTCCATATAACAATATGCCATTTCATTGAACATTCTGCTGGCTGCACCATGTCAGTCACAAGCAATTTGGAAGCTAATGGCAGATTGACATGGCCTCACAAAGATGTTTTATCATACACCTTCCCACCTCTGCTCTAGGCCCACCACTCAGTAGGCTCCAACTTACTGGTATCTCTGTTCTACACCATTTTTATGAATCCCAGTCAATCAAGGCACTGCCTGATAGATTCATGAATGATGTAGGACATCCAAATGTTCCCAGTGCGACCAGGTCATGGGAAATTCAAAAATTTCATGGTATTTATCTAGGCATTTTTCAAGGATGAAGTTGGAGGCACTGTGGGTTTTAATTCATTCGGGAACCATTAAATGGTGAGGATGCTCATTTCAATGAACGCTATCGAGAACTCTCACAGGCAAGACTTTCCAAAGAGTGGCCAAAAGGTCACATGAAGCCAGGCTCATTGAGGTCTACAATGTGAGGTCCATGTTTGTTTTGATTCTCAACTATGGCTGACATGCCTTTAAGAATAAAATCATGTGATATCCTGGCTGAGATTCCCAGTGCTCTGTGGAAAGGTACCCTGGGCCTATATCTCAGTTTCCATGGGCGACTCTCATGCGTGTCCTCCTAAAATCCCAACACAAGTCATGGCAATACTTCTCTGAGGTCAGTTTCAGAACTCACTCTCTAAGGGGAATCACGCCACTGTTCAAGCCCAGGTGGACCCAGTCACCTCTTCCAACCGCCACACAAATGAAAACAATTGAAACCAAAAAAAATCCCACATGGCCCTCATTTTATTTCATATAGACACTGAACATAACCTCTTGCTAGAGGTTTCCATGAGGAGCACAGTACAAGACAGTATCCAAAATAAGCTCCCTTGCCCCTCGTTTGCCTAAAGTTTGAGTGGCCTGGACACCCTTCCTGTGAAACAGGAGTGATCCAATAGGCCTGCATTTAATACTGCTCCACGTCTCCAATTTGAGGCCTACTGACTGTGGGATTTAGATTATTTATGTGTATTGGAGTCATGATAAAACCCAAGCACCAATGGGCTAGCCTCTGCAGGGCTTTAAAGAACTCATTAGACCCAAAGGATCCTTATTCTCACTTGATGGAGGTCAGGAAACTTACAGAGAAAGACAAGAGAATTCACCCACAATGACTGCTCTTTTGGCCATTTTGGTGTTGGATGCATACATGGGATCTTTCTTTACATCCATCAGGTGCTGACAATCTAAGCCACAGCCTCACACTGGGCCAAGAGCCTGATTCAGACACATCCCTTTCCAAAGCAATTAAGCAAAGAGACACAGGTGATGCCCATTCATTTCCATTTGAAAACGGTTTTCTTCAGGCTTCACAAACGGGTTGGCCTGAGGCAAAGTCCTTCCTGACTCAGGGGAAAAGAACAATTGTTAAGCAAAAGGCCCAACCACGGTTTCTCCACTGAGATGTTAGTAGTCACACTGATATCTGAGTTTTCTGAGATGCTCGCCATTCCCTTCAGCTATCCAGTATATGGCCATGTGACAGAGCTTGGTGGTGGTACATATCTTGGACACAAAACCATGAGCCTATTCTGGAGAGTGGCCAGAATTCAGGAAGAAAACTGGAACTTAGGAAGATAGCAGGTGTTACCCATTGATTATGCAAGCCCTGGTCCATTCATTAATTGGGCAGGATGAATGCTCGGAAGCTTTCTAATAGACAGGACACATCCATTGATGCATTCTTTTTTTCTAATGTCTACAACCACGGACACAGTGAGATACACAGACATAGAAACACACGCCCTGTGAAACGACTTAGTAGAAACATTTCACTCCAAACCTCAAAACCGTCTTTCCTACCTATTCTCAGAACATGAGACAAAACCACAAACCCACACCAACACCCAAAAAGGCACCTGCTTCCCTCAAGTAGGTCTGTGACTATCCAGAGTGTCCTCTGACTTCTGGACCATACTATGTTCTCCCAAAATGGCCTGTCCTTTATCAGATCTGGTCTCCTTGGTCAACTCTGTGAAGTTGTCAGGAGCTAGTGGTGAGCCACTACCTGATTTCTCAGGAATGGCCCCTCTTCAGAGCTTTTCTGGTATTTGGCCATTCTCACATCAGTAGGTACCAAGAAAGATTGACTCTGTCCTTGGTAAATCCAAACAAGTGAGCCCACAGGGACTGTGACTAAGACTGGCTTGGATGCCTGGCTTCCTGGATCCCATGTTCAGAGAGTTCCATCACCACGGAAGTGAGGTGAGGTCACTTCCTTCAGGAACTGAATGAGTTCACTGGCTTGGCAACCACTTTGTCCTAACAGTTGCTTCCAAGGGTCACATGAGATGGTGGCTGCCCCAACTTCCTGTGACACTTTCACAAGTTAGATTGGTATATCAACCATAGGAACCTGGGAACAGCTCTCCACAGAGGCCTGGTTTGTTCCATCTTCTCTACATTAGGACGAGAGAGGCTGATTTGGACACAACCCTTCATCCTGGCCAGGTTGTTTGTCATGTAAGATGACTTTTACTCTCCCAGGTCCTTCATAGCTGCCTACATCTTCTCCAGAGGACATTTCTGCATGGACCTTTGAGGTTCTCAGCAGGTGGAAGATCCACTACATTCCTGTATTGTAAGACTAACTCTGTCCCTCCTCTCTGTAATGTTAGATTGAGGGGAAAGTGTACGGTTAGTGTTAATAACATTTTCGATTTGGTTAGGAATCATTCTGCTGGATGAATAATGGTAATGGGAACCTGTGATATGTATGAGAATATATAGGTGAAATACATGTATGAAAACAGAAATCTAGGTAAGTTTTGAAGCCCAGAAGAGAATTGGGCCCTTGATTGGGATACTTAGCTTTGAATTAGGTTCTGCACAGATGTGTCAGATTAATCAATATTCAATGGCCTAGGACCTTGTACCTTGGATGATTGAATGTAGAAGAGAACATCCAGTCAAAAAGGGATAGTCGGTAGTTAAAGGTTAATAAAATAGGTACTTGTCACTTCCTGTTTCTCTGTATGCTTAACAAAACACTTTTGAAATCTTGAGAACTCTTTGCTAATCTTGTTCCCAGAATGTGCTCTCCCCAACTGCCAAACTGCAGAATGTACTCCCTCACCCGTGTGCACGCACACTGCCCACTCACCCGGACCCATCAATAAACTTTCCTCCCTGCCCTCTCCAAGAAAATTATATAAACTCTGCTTAAGGTGTTCTCAGGGCTCTCATCTCTTTTCAATTGAGCTCTGAGCCCCAGCATGCTGGACCCCCAATAAACCCTTTGCTGTTGCATGTGACAATCTCTTTGTGGTCTCTTCCTCCAAGGCTTGCCCGACCTTTTCATATGGAGGTTCCACTGAAATCCAGCAGCGGCGAATGTGAGACCCCATGTGTCGTGGCTTTCACTATTTGTGTATCTTTCATTATGGGACAGAGCACTTCAATGCCTCTGTCCCTGACCATTGATCACTGGCCCAAAGTCCACATAAGGGCTCAGAATCTTTTTTATTTAGTAAAACACTGGACCTGGAAGACGCTCTGTGCCTCAGAATGACCCACCTTTCGAGTCGGATGGCCTCTAGAAGGATCTTTCTACTTCCCACTAATTTAAAAAGTTAGAGATATTGTCTTTTAGCCAGGGCCACATAGCCATCTGGATCATTCCGCCATATATCTTAACTTTGCAGGACCTCTGCAAATCTCCTCCTCCATGGGTGAAGCCTTTCCTTACCGCTGCCCCTGCTCCTACTCCTTCCCCCATGATCTCTCAAACCCTCTGCTCTTCTTCCTTCTCCACCCTCTGTTCTCCCTGAGTCACAAGATTTGACTCTACTGGATTCTCCTCCCCCTCCTTATCCCCTGCCCTCTTCCCCCAATCCCCAACACCCTCTAAGTGATTCCCCTGCTGCTGACTCAGCCTCTCTGCAATTGGAGGAGCACAGCACCCTCCAGATAGCTCCCCAGTGGCACACACAGCCCTTCCTTCCCTTGAGGAAGCTGGCCCGGCTATAGGAACTAGCCAGCAGTGAATAGTTGAAAACACTGGAACTCCCATGATGCTCCCCCTCCATCCCTATGGGCCAAAGATTGACGACCGCCATGGGGGAAAAAATGCAAGCCTACCAGTTTTGGCCATTCTCCTCTTCAGACGTACATAATTGGAAATATAACAATCCCCCTTTTTCTGAGCACCCCACCTGGCACACAGGTCTGGTTGAGTCATTGATGTTTTCACACTAGCCTACTTGAGATGACTGCCAACAACTCATAGGGACTGTCTTCATGACAGGGGATCAAAATAGAATACTCCTGGAAGCTGGAAAAAAATATCCTCTGACCAGATGCGTGACTGACACAACTTCCCAAGATAATCAAAGCCAGCTTTCCTTTGAAACAACCCAACTGTGGCCCCCAAATCTTTGAAGGTAGGGAGCATCTGTTCACTTATCACCGGGCTCTAATAGTGGGTTTCCGTGCGGCCGCTAGGCGACCAACTAATTAGGCCAAGGTAAGAGAGATTATTCAAGGGCCTGAAGAACCTCTCTCTATGTTTCTAGAGAGAATTATGGAGGCATATAGAAGATACACTCCTTTCAATCCTCAGGCAGAGGATCAAAAGTCATCTGTCACAATGGCCTTTATTGGGCAAGCTGCCCCGGATATTAAAAGAAAGTTAAAATGCTTAGATGGATTACAAGATATGACTTTGAGAGATTTAGTCAGAGAAGCTGAGAAGGTATACTTTAAGAGAGAAACTGAGGAAGAGAAGGGAACAAAGGGAGGATAAAAGAAACAAAAGACAGACTAAGGCGCTGACTAAGGTCCTGGTCACAACAACAAATAGGCCAGAAATTAAGAAACAGGGAGACAGGAAGGGATACCTGGCCCCACGCCAGAGGCCACTCCTTGCCTCAGATCACTGTGCCTACTGTAAAAAAAAGGACACTGGGCCAAAGAGTTCCCTAGAAAGAGACAGCCACTCCTGCCAGCCATTCTGACTCTTGAGGATGACTCCAAAAGTCGGGGCTAACATCCCCTCCCGGAGCTCAGGGTAACTTTTGAAGTGTAGGGGACCCCAGTAAACTTTGAAGTGGATACAGGGGCAATATACTCAGCCCTCAAGGCCCCATTGGGCCATCTATCAAATAAAAGGTCTCTAGTTCAAGGGGCAAATGGCAGTAAGTATCGGGCTTGGACAACTAAGAGGACCATAGACCTGGGAAAAGGAAAATCCATCAATCCTTCCTAGTAATCACAGAATGCCTGGCCCCATTGATGGGCAGAGATCTGCTCACCAAGCTCTGGGCCAAAATAACTTTTAACCCTGAAGGCAACCAAGTGGGATTTCTAAATCCTTCAGTAAAAACTCCTATAGTCATGGCTCTAACTATGTCAGTAGAAAATGTACATCAACTCACTCAACTTTGTTCAAAGAAACTGCAGGCATTCCTGAAGGATCAAGAACAGAGTTTTCCACTGACCAAATCACAGCAAAAGGACTGAATGGGTAACAAAAGCCTGTCGGGTCCATCAATTGGTTTATGCTTACCCTTCCAAGCTTCCTGGAGGAAAGCACCTAGGAGGAAAAAGACCAGGACAATTCTGGGAAGTGAACTTTACTGAAATTAAGCATGCAAGGTATGGACTTAAATATCTCCTAGTCTTTGTAGATACATTTTCAGGATGGATTAAAGCCTTCCCCACCAAAAAAAAAAGAAAGAAAGAAAGAAAGAAAGAAAGAAAGAAAGAAAGAAAGAAAGAAAGAAAGAAAGAAAGAAAAAGAAAGAAAGAAAGAAACAGCACAAATGGTGGTCAAGAAGATCCTGGAAGATTTTTTTCCAAGATACGACCTGCCTAAGGTAACAGAGTCTGATAATGGACCTGCATTCATGACCCAGGTACGTTAGGGGTTAGCCAGTACCCTGGGGATTACATTGTGCTTATAGACCACAGAGTGCAGGACAGGTAGAATGAATGAATAGAACCATTAAAGAGACCTTAATGAAATTAAGCTTAGAGACCGACATAAAAGATTGGACAATGCTTCTGCCTTATGCAATGTTTCATGCAAGAAATTCTCTCTCTGTTTCTTTGTGTAACCTCACCCACTATGAAATTCCCTATGGGGCCCCTATTCCAGTAAGGGACCTAACCCCAACTCTAAGACCTAACGATCCCTTCCACACCACCATGCTTGACAGACTTACAGCTGTTGAAAGAACTCAGCGATACCTGTGAAAACAGCTGGCCACTGCCTACCAACCTGGAGATGAGGGGACTCCACATCAATATCAAGTAGGAGACTTTGTCTATGTAAGACAACATCAGGTGTCATCCCTGGAACCCCACTGGAAAGGACCATACCAGGTTCTACTTATAACACCTACAGTGGTAAAGGTAGACAGAATCACTTCCTGGATCCTGGCCTCTCATCTCAAGCCTGCACCCTGTCCAGACTCTGCCTGGAAACTGGAAGAGACTGGTAACCCTTTCAAATTGTGTATTCGCCAGGTGGATGAAGCTATAGAGTCTCTCCTTGACCACCAGTAGTTCTAACCCTCATCAGCCCTTTCAGCAGCGATGGCTGATCACAAATCCTACTGGAGAAGAAGTATAATCTATCTCACATATAGCCCACTTTGGGACCTGGTGGCCATTTCTCCACCCAGACATTTGTTAGCTGCCTAGAGGTCTTTCCTATTAGGATATCCCTGATGAAGAGGATACCACTAAAATTCCATTAAATACCTTTTGTACCATAAATAATGGAAACAAACATTATGGATGTCGGGACAGGTAAGCCAGGTGCAGGTTGGCTAGCCTAGATTACTATGTTTGCCCGGCAGACAATCAAAGCCACAAACAGCAACAGCTGTGTGGAGGAAAAGCCAATTTCTTCTGTAAGTCATGGGGATGTGAGCATACAGGGGCTTCCTGATGGAACCCGAACTCCTCATCAAATTCTGTACACAGCATTGGCCATATGACCAATTAGATAACCAAAACCCATGGCCCCCAGAGGGGTCTCTAGATCCTCAAATACTGTGTGACCTTTTTAACTTCTGCAAGTGCTCAAAAGGGTAAAAGGAGATTCCCCTATGTGGAGGCCTTTTCCCTCCTTTGCTCACATCCTGAACTATGCTTCTCCAATAGATCCTCACCCTCAGCCTTCATCTCCAGACTATCTGCTGTCACTCCAAACTCAGCAACCTGATTTCTTCCCTTCAATTACTAGATCAAAAACCCAAACCAACACCGGTTCTCAGACCATTGCCCCCTGGCTGAGAAGCAGGTACTGAGGTACCCCTCCACCGACTCACTCCTCTCTTCTCTTGTCACTGCCCGCACTGGGTCCCACCAGGTCCTCTTTCCAGCTAACCCATAGCTCAAACCAGCTGAGGAGAGCCCTCAGACCCTTATCCAAATGTAATAAAAATGGCCTTTAAAGTTGCTCTTTCATCACTGAAAACAGGTTACTAAAAATTTAAAGTCCCTCACAGGCTTTGTGGATACTCACTCCCTTCTTCCCCTCTGCTCTACCTGTTCTACTGCTCAAGTTTTGTTGCTAGGAATATCCCAAACCCCTTTCCCATTATTCTTTTACATCTCTCCTTTCTCATTCTCAGATCCATGAAGCTGCTCTAAGCCCCGACTTCTCTGTCTCCCCCCTCTGTACCAGGCCCACAGAAAAGTTTTCACTGACCTTCTCCAGGAGTCTTCACCATGGCTGACTTTAGGACTTTCAGCAAAAAAGTCCCTATAAACGATTTCAGTGTAGATAACCTTCCTCATTTAATGTTGCCCTGTTCCACTTGGCCACTGGCTAAAAATAATCAGCACTCCTAAGCTAGACACCCCCTTACTAGTTTTTCACAAAATATGTGAACAATTCCTCTGGCCTTGAACTGGGGCTTCACAGAGATGGCAACATTTCTAAGATAAAGAAGTTACCATCTGGGCTCCATGGTAACAGCTGGCAGGGGGAAAAAAAGAAAGGGAAGTAAAAGCTCTCCCCCACCCAGTTGTCCTTGAAAAGTTAACTTGCCCAGAACAGAGAAAAAAAAAAAACAGAAACAAAAACAGCTTTTTGTGAACTTCTGCAGAGTGTGATCTTCTGAGCCACTTCTCTTACATGTTGGGTACAAAATTCTGAAACTACCTAAACTTGGAATTCAGAAGATTAATTGATTACAACCGAAGCAATGCCCTCTGAATCTGGGTGCAACCAAATAGGACTGTTTCACTGTCTTTGGTGCTATCTTAGGTGCCTTGCCTTGTCCGTCCCTACAACAGTATAATTCTATATACTAAAACATTGTTGATGTTTTCATGAAATGAAAAACGGATGTGATTAATTGTGTAATGGTGCATATGTTACCCAGAATGCTCTATCATGACGCAGGTTCATTTGAAGATCGAATAGGTGGGACATACAACCCGGCTTCACTGGGAACATATGTCCCTCACTTTAGCCATCCTATAAAGAATAGGAGTTGCCACAAGGGTGGGCACAGGAACCACTGCCCTGGTCCATGGGACACAACAAATGACCCAGTTAGAAGCAGAAATAGACCAAAACTTAAATATATTAGAAACCTCCATAACAGCTTTGCAGGAATCTTTAACCTCTCTCTCTGAAGTTCTTTTACAGAACAGTTGAGGGTTGGACCTCCTCTTCATGAGTGAAAGGGACCTTTGTGCTGCATTGAGGGAGGAATGTTGTGTGAAGTTGTCAGAAGCCAGTGGTGAGCTACTACCTGCTTTATCAGGAAAGGCCCCTCTTCTTAGCTTTCCTGTCTTTTGGCCATCCTCACATCAGTAGGTACCAAGAAAGACAGACTCTGTCCTTGGTAAATCCAAAAAAAGTGAGACCACTGGGACTGGGACTGGGACTGGTTGTGCTTGACTGGCTTTCTGAATCCCACGTTTAGAGAGTTCCATCACCCAGAGCGTTATGTGAGGTAACCTCAATCAGGAAGTGAATGAAGTCACTGCCTTGGCAACCACTTTGTCCTAAGAGTTGCTTCCAAGGGTCCCATGAGATGGAGGGTGCCCCTACTTCCTGTGACATTTTCACACGTTGGAATGGTATATCAACCATAGGCACCCGAGAACAGCTCTCCACACAGGCCTGGTTTGGTCAATCTTCTCTACATTAAGATGAAAGAGGCTGATAAAGACACATCCCTTCAATCTGACCAGGTTGTTTACCATGGAAGTTGAGTTTTCCTCCCTCAGGTCCTTCATAGCTGCCTACAACTTCTCCAGGGTATCATTTCTGCATGGTCCTTTGAGGATCTCAGCAGGTTGAAGATCCCCTACATTTCTGTAGTGTAAGACCAACTTTTTCCCTGCTATTCTGTAAAGTTACATTGAGGGAACAGTGTATGGTTAGGGTAATAACAGGTTTTATTTGGGATAGGAATCATTCTGCTGGATGAATAATGGTATTGGGAACCTGTGATATTTACAATAATATATAGGTGAAATATAAGTATAAAAACAGAAATCTAGGTAAGATTTGAAGCCCAGAAGAGCATTGGGCCCTTGATTGGGATACTTAGCTTTTAAATATCTTCTAAACAGATGTCTCAGATAAATCGATATACAATGGCATAGGACCTTGAAAATTGGATGATTGAATGTAGAAGAAAACATCCACTCATATAGGCATAGTTGGTGGGATTAGGAAGACAGTCAGTAGGTTTAGGAAGAAAAGTGAGTATAGGATTTGGACAAAAAGTTCTTTAGCAATAGGGTTTGCGGTAGAGAGTGAATGTAAATGTCACCACATGTGAAGAGTCAGACACAATGATGAACTGGGGAAAATATATGGGGAAGCAGATATCAATGGAGATATTAAGAAATCAGGCAAAGTATAAATTGAGTGATAGGATTAGACATTTTCAACAGGGTAGAGGTTGAGTATAAAATCTTAGAAAGAATCAAATATTTAGTCACCAATAGGATTGACATTTGAGAGAATTAGGCAATCTGGACATGGATATTGTTAGTAATCCATGCACACTTTCCATTTAGGCTTTGGCACAGTCATAAGTGTGAACTTTGCATTTTGTTTCCAGAATATTACTGTGATAAAGTGCATATGTAGATCAGGTGACATCAGTATTTCTTCCACCATTTCTGTGGGCAATATTTTGAAGGTGTATAAATTAGTATAGGATGTACAAATAGGTGTTCCCTGTGTCTAGGAATATAGATAAAATGAATGAATAGACCATACTGTGAATAAATAATATTACTGGTTCCAACTTTAAATATTGGATTGAATTGATATTTACAAATTTACAGGAAATCTTATATTGAGATACATACATTCATTACAACCATTTATACATCTAATGGTAATATTAGGTTTATGGTTTATCATGAAGAGTGTGTGAGTTTTGCTTTAAAAGTGATTATTGAAATCTAAAATAAAATGAAGTATCATGAAAAGACCAGTCAAAAAACATAGAGGAATACTTGTGTACTGAAGCAAGAAGTGATTAAAAGTGAAACAAAAGCCTATCAATTTGCAAAATTGTGAATGAAATATATATCCTATGATGTGCATAAACTGAAGAAATAGTCATGTAACAGTGTTGAATAAAAATGAAGGTCAAAATACACATCATGTCCCATAGGAATCTACTTGCATTGATGTTAAAGTGGGTCAGTTACTGTAGAAAAATTAGGACTTCTATGCACCATTCACTGAATTTTGATTTCAGTACTAGGATACAATATGTATTTAAGGTGGATGAATATTTCTGAAAATAACTTTGTGAACATTTGGTTATAAATCCACATTCATGAACATGAATGAATTTAGGGATTGTATAATAAGACACATATATTTTACATTCTGAAAAATCTGGAGAGTGTGTGTGTGTATATATATATATATATATATATATATATATATATATAGAGAGAGAGAGAGAGAGAGAGAGAGAGAGAGAGAGAGAGAGGCATTAAAAGGTAGCAATATATATGCCAATCGAAATTCATCATGAAATATATAACATCCACAGATCCAAAACTATTCATTTTACTGAACATGGATTTATGTATTATATTGTTCAACTAGGAAGCTCACCCATAGTTTTAATTTTCAATTCCAACAACGTTTAGGAGGAGTGACCTCTTCTAAAAATTTGTATCTGCCAAGTCAGCCATCTAACAAAAATGTACATGTGATACCAGGTAGGATTCTATATGTACATTCAAAAATACATGTGCTGAATAGCCTACAGATAAAGGGAGATAGAAATTCACATATTTGTTAACTATAAAACACATGGAGAACTATTTCAATTTAAAATTGACTAGATTTATAACACCTACCCTTTATCATGCAAAAGGTAAATCCAACTATACACCATGCCTCTCTAAACTGCTTGTATTTCTATTCTGTTTGGGTTCTTTTTCTCCATCACTTTAGGATTGCTGCAATCTGGCTGGGCACAATTCAGGAGCCACTTGTCAAAAGAAACTAAAATTACTTTTAGAACCACACATGACTAAAAATTAGCTCCTCGGGAAAAACCCTCAGAGCCCAACTGCCACTACTGGCTTCCCACAAGCTCTCAACCTCCACACTCCTTCTCTTGAGGTCGATTGGCTGGGTCGTGTGGGCAGAGCCCAAAAAGTCCCACAATGAGCAGCTCCGTTGTCTGAAAGGGTGGGGAAACAGCCCAATGGCATTACCACAGAGGAGCCAATCAGCTAGATATTGCTGGGGCTGCTGTGAGCCAATCATCAGCTTGCAGTCTGAAAGGGTGGGGAAACTGCTCAATGAGCATCTCCAATGAGCATCACCGCAGAGGAGCCAATTAGCTTGATGTTGCTGGGGCCGCTGTTAGCCAATCATCAGCCGGCAGTCTGAAAGTTTGTTTGGCCCCTTGGGCTGTGCCTCTCAACACCTCCCCCTCTCTGTTTAAACAACAAGCATGTGGCTTAGGGACCATGCCTGCCTTAGGTTGTCCAATAGTACATATGGTGCTTACCCATTATCGAATGAGCTGACCTCAAGGTATCAGGCTCCAGTCTTAGATTGGTACCATTGCAATTGGATCTTACCCGTCACTAGCTACAGGTCCAGTATACAGTCACACCTGTGGAGAGGTCTTTGTACCAGCGGGGGGTGAGGTTCTTTGTCTCACCTCTGTTGGCCCCCAAATTTTAGCTGAACGACCATGACAGCAGAAGGGAGGAAGATACACCAAGCCAATTGACGGCTCCTTTTGGAAAAATTGTACCACCGATGACATCATCAGCAAAAATACCCCAACACTACCACAAGTCAATTCACCAACATATTGTTCACAATGCATGCAGGTGAGTTCACAATGCATACAGGTGATACATAGTCGAGGCAAGTTCTGCAAGCAGTTCAGTGATGGCTATTGCAGAAGCTGTAGATTGGTTTTATCTTTGTCTTTACAGGCACTGGGATGAAGATAGGAATTTTGGCAATAATGGCCAAAGAAAAATTATGTAACATTCCAGAAGGTACTAAAAGAAAACAATTTTCTTAACAATTTACATTGTCTTTAAGAGAATTATTAAATATAATGAAAAGAAAAGGTGAAAGTAAACAAACAGATCTGTTAACCTCCTTTTTTGTACACATTTTAAAACAATCCTCAACAGGTGTTTACCCAATTTAAATTAAAACATTTACATCAAGTGTATAAAAATATATTTGGATCCATTTTTTCATGAGCGCTCATCATATATGATATATGGACATACGTACATTCAAACATATAACAAAAAACACAAGTGTGCACACGTAATATAATACATACAACACATAACATAAGAGTAAAGGCCTTATAACATTTTACAGGTGAAATCTCCATTGCAATGTCTAAAAACTCTATAGTCCAAAAATAGAACTGATCAGCAAAACATTAACCTAGGTTTGTATGAGCTCAAAAAACAAAATAGAACTTCATGACATGGGAAAGGGTAATAATAAAATAGATATTGAAAAAAGCATCCTGGATTTGTCACAGATGTAAGAATAGCCAAACTGGAGTTCTGGATATCAGCTGTTATGGATTTGAGCCAAATCATATTTTTTTAATCTGTAGAAATCGCTTTAGTTAGTCTCTCTGGAATCCAAATCGGCTGCTGTTCTCCCTGTGGAAACACACAAACAGACCTCCAACTCCAGACAATTACTGGGTCAGGACATTTCCATTGTCCTGTTAGAATATCCTTCCAAAGTACCTTGGGCTTATGTACATTTTTTGGACACATATGCCTTTCCACAGGAATAAGCCCTGATGAATCCAAATTTCCAAAGTTTAGAGTAAAAAGGGTTATTTTAAGTTTATCTTTGGGGAATATATACCCCTTCCCAATTCCTTTTTTTTTTTGTTTAATTAGTACTTTTAAATAGTTTGATGAGCTCATTTAACTATGCCTTGTCCCTGCGGATTGTATGGGATTCCTGTTATATGAGTAATGCAAAATGATGAGCAAAATTCTTTAAAAGAGGTAAAAGTATAAAAGGGGCAACATCTGTTTTTAACTGTTTTGGAATGCCCACAGTGGCAAAATTTTGTAAGCAATGAGCTATAACATCTTTAGTTTTTTTTCTCCGGCATGAAGGGAGTCCATCAAAAATTCAGAAGAAGTATCAACTGTAACATGCAAATATTTTAATTTTCCAAATTCTGGCAAGTTTGTGACGTCCATCTGCCAAATATGGTTAGGTATCAATCCTCTAGGATTGACTCCAAGATTAACTTGTGGTAAAATGGTCACACAATTTTGACATTGTTTTATTATTTGTCTAGCTTGTTCCTTAGTTATTTTAAAGCGCTTATGTATAGTATTAGCATTGACATGGAATTTTTTATGAAAATTTGTAGCTTCTTCTACTGTAGAGAAAATATGTATGTCATGCGTAGTTTTATCTGCTAAATCATTACCCAAACTAAGGGCTCCAGGCAATCCTGTATATGTCCTGATATGCCCTATAAAGGACGGATCTTTTCTGTCCCAGATTAGACTTTGTATAGTGGAAAGAAAAGAGAAAACAGGAGAGGAAGGGAAAATTTGTTTCTTCCTAAGATTATATATTCAAATTCAACCCTGTTGAAAATGCATAATCATATCACTCACTTTATACTTTGCCTGATTTCATAATGTCTCTAAAGATATGTGGTTTCCTGCATATTTTTACCAGTTCACCATTGTGACTGACCCTTCACATGAACTTATGTTCACTTTCACTCTCTAACCACAACCCTAATGCTCCAGAACTTTTGTTCCAAATCCTATACTCACTCTTCTTCCTAAACCAACTCTGTACCTAATTCTACCTACTATCCGTTTTTGACTGGATGTTCTCTTCAACATTCAATCATCCAAGCTACAAGGTCCGATGCCATTGTATATCTATTTATCTGAGACATCTGTACACAATGTAAATCAAAGTTAAGTATCCCAATCAAGGGCCCAATGCCCTTCTGAGCTTCAAAATTACCTAGATTTCGGTTTTAATTCATATATTTAACCTCTATATTTTTATAAATATCTCAGGTTCCCAATACCATTATTCATCCCGCAGGATTATTCCTAACTCAAATCAAACATTTTATTAGCCCTAAGAATACACTGTTCTATCAACCTAAATTTAAAGAAAAGCAGGGACAGAGTTGGTCTTACAATACAGGAATGTAGGGGATCTTCCACCTGCTGAGAACCTCCAAAGTCCATGCAGAAATGAATCCTGGAGAAGATATAGTCAGCTATGAAGGATCTGCGAGAGCAAAAGTCATCTTCCATGGCAATCACCCTGGTCAGGATGAAGGGATGTGTCTGAATCAGCCTCTCTCTTCTTAATGTAGAGGAGATTGACCAAACCAGGCCTGTGTGGATAGCTATTCCCGGGTTCCTAAGGTTGACATACCATTCTAACTTGTGAAAGTTTCAAAGGAAGTAGGGGAAGCCTCCATCTAATGGGACACTTGGAAGCAACTATTAGGACAAAATGGTTTACAAGGCAGTGAATTTATTCAGTTCCTGAAGGGAGTGACCTCACCTCACTTTCTTGGTGATGGATCTCTCTGAACTTGGGATACTGGAAACCAGGCACATAGAGCCAGTCCCAGTCCCAGTCCCAATGGGCTCACTTGCTTGGATTTACCAAGGACAGAGTCAGTCTTTCTTTGTACCTACTGATGTTAGGATGGCAAAAGCAAGGAGAGCTCTGAAGAAGGGCCTTTCCTGAGAAAGCAGGTAGTGGCTAAACACTAGCTTCTGACAACTTAACAGAGTTGGTCAAGGAGAACAGACCTGAGACAGGACAGGACTTTTCAGGGGAAAATTGTATGGCCCACCAGTCAGAGGACACTCCCTAGAGTCACAGACCTACTTGGGGGAAGGAGGTGCCAATATGGGTGTGGTTTTGGGTTTATGATTTTGTCTCATGTTCTGAGAATAGGTAGGAAAGGTGGTTTGTTTTTTGGGGTTGAACTGTTTCTAGTAAGACGTTTGACAAGGCGAGTGTTTCTATGTCTGTGTATCCCACTATGTCCGTGGTTGTAGACATTAGAAAAGAGAATGCATCAATGGATTTGTCCTGTCTTGTAGAAAGCTTCCCAGCATTCATCCTGCCCAATTAATGAATGGATTGCAGCTTTCCTTAAGGATGGGCAACACCAACGATCTTAGTAATTTTCAATTTTCTTTCTGAATTCTCGCCAATCTCCAGAATAGGCTCATGGTTTTGTGTCCAAGATATGTACCACCTCCAAGCTCTGTGACATGGCCATGTACTGGATAGATGAAGGGAATGGCGAGCATCTCAGAAAACGCAGATATCAGTGTGACCAGTAAACTCTCAGTGGAGAAACCCTTCTTTGAGCCTTTTGCTTACATAATGTTCTGTTGCCTTGAATGTCAAGAAGTTCTTTGTTTCGGACCACCCCTTTGTGAAGCCTGAAGAAAACAGTTTTCAGATCTAAATGAATGGGCATAACCTGTGGCTCTTTGCTTACTTGCTTTGGAAATGGATGTGTCTGAATCCAACTCTATGCCCTGTGTGAGGCTGTGTCTTAGATTCTCTGCAACTGATAGATCTAAAGAAAGATCCCATGTGTGCATCCAAAACCAAAATGGCCAAAAGAGCAGTCATTGTGGGTGAAGTTTCTCTCCGTCCTCTGTTAGGTTCTTGACGTCCATCAAGTGAGAATTGGGATCCTTTGGGTCAAATGAGTTTTTCAAAGCACTGCAGATGTGGTTGGGTTTTCTTATGACTGAACTTCACATAAAGAATCTACACCTGACAGTCAGTAGGCCTCAAATTGCAGAAGAAGATCAGTATTAATGGCAGGTGTATTTGATCAATCCTGGTTCACTGGAAGGGTTTCCAGGCCACCCTGACTTTAGGCAAATTAGCGGCAAGGGAGCATGTTTTGGACACTGTCTTGGGCTATGCCCCTCATGGAAACGTCCAGCCAGAGGTTATGATGAGTGTCTATATGGAAGAAGATGAGGGCCATTGGGGAGTGTTTTGGTTTTAATTGTGGTCATTTGTGTGGCATTTGGAAGAGATGACTGGGTCCACCTGGGCTTGAACTCTGGTGTGATTCCCCTTAGAGACTGAGTTCTGGAACTGAGCTCAGAGAAGTATTGCCATTAATTGTGTTGGGATTTTATGAGACCACGCATAAGAGTCGCCCTTTAAACTGAGATCTAGCATTGAAGTGCTCTGTCCCATAATGAAAGATCCACAAACAGTGAAAGCAATGACACATGAAACAGACAAGACAAGACAATAAAGACAGGCAATGGACGTCCAACACTGAGATCAGGACTGAGTAGCCGGCAATAACCAATGGGCTGGCAATACCGAATCCAAAACAAAATATCACTGAGTCGAGGAATCTATTATAACTAAATTTCCCAAGTCCTCTGGGGCGTCCTCCAGGAACGTGGCCTGTGGCTCTGTGACACGTCTGTCAGCCACTGTCGGAGAGAGCTCACACTCTTCATCAATAGCCATTTTTCCAAGTCCTAACCTGAAACCTGAAACCAGGAATAGGAGACTTACTTACCCCAAGAGTAGCCCGTTGGGGTCTCTCATCCGCTGCTGCCAGATATCAGTGGAAACTTCATGTGTAAAGGTCGGGCGTGCATTGGAGGAAGAGACCACCAAGAAACTGACTCATGAAACAGCAAAGGGTTTATTGGAGTTCCAGCATGCTGGGGCTCAGAGCTCACTTGAATACAGCAGAGAGCCCTGAGAAGAGCTTGAGCAGAGCTTATATACTTTCCTTGCCGAGGGCAAGGAGGGAAGTTTATTGATGGGTCAGTGGGAATGGGCAGTTTGCATGCAACCAGGTGAGAGAGTAAATTCTGCAGTTTGAAAACTGGGGACAGCACATTCTGGGAACAAGATTAGCAAACAGTTCTCAAGATTTCAACAGTGTTTTGTTAAGCATAGAGAAAAACAGGAAGTGACAAGTACCTATTTAATTAACCATTCAATAACAACTATACCTTTTTAAATGGATGTTCTCATCTACATTCAATCTTCCAAGGTACAGGGTCCTATGACATTGTATATCAATTTACCTGAGACATCTGTGCAGAACGTAATTCAACGCTAAGTATCCCAATTAAGGGCCCAATGCCATTCTGGGATTCAAATCTTACTTAGATTTCTGTTTTCCTACATATATTTCAACTATATATTCTTATACACATCGCAGCTTCTCAATAGAATTATTCATAAACAGAATGATTCCTAACCCAAATCAAACATGTTATTAACCCTAACCCTACAGTGTTCCCTCAATCTAACTTTAAAGAAGAGGACGGACAGAGTTGGTCTTATAATACAGGAATGTAGGGGATCTTTCACCTGCTGAGAACCTCAAAGGTCCATGGAGAAATAAGCCATGGAGAAGATGTAGGCAGCTATGAAGGACCTGAGAGAGCAAAAGTCATCTTCCATGGAAAACAACCTGGTCAGGATGAAGGGATGTCTCTGAATCTGCCACTCACACCCTGTGAACTGCGCCACTTCACAGGTGAATAACGAGTTAGAACGACAAAAAATTATCTTGTTAGGATCTTACAGAAAAATGGGTGTGCACCGAAACCTAGAAGAATGATTTCCACCAATGAGGTCCGGTAATTGAGTCTCAAACACGAGCCAAATGTGCGACCGGAGATCCGGGCTGACAAATCTGTGTGGTCTGCCCCGTGGCTAGAGACAGCAGGGCACCACCTAGAAGCGACCAGCCAGCAGGGAGAAACGTTGCTGCAGATTCTGTGGAATCCTGCTGGCTGACCTCCAACTGAGCCCCGGGCTGAGTTTGGGATTTCAAACGGGGAAGGAAGTGCTACAGTTCTATCCCCCCACAATAAAAACTCCACCAAGGAAACCAACGGTCACCATCTTGGAGAGCAGAAGTAACCACCGCCACTCTCCAACAGATTGCAACAATAAAACAGGTTTGTGTTACTCAGCTCATCTCCCATACAGCAGGGAATTCACATAAAATCTCTCTTAGGCTTTCCATTGGAGAGATTATCAGAGAGAGCCTTCATAAAGACGTCGGGAAAACTACAGGCACCTGACCTTCAACTTCCCCTCCCATCAGCGGCGAAAACGAAACCTGTCTAGCCAGAGCTGGGAGAGGGGCAAGAGGAAAAAATCAAAACAATAGAGTGCCGGGGTTCCCCATAGACACCATCCACACCCAAGAAACGGCAGGCCCAGAGGACAGTATGAGCTGCCGAGAGGCATCACTCAGGGGAAATCTGGTCTAGCACGAGAAACCAGGACTAGCAGGAGATAACAGGGGACTAGAGGCCAGGCCCGCGTGACTGGGCGGCTGGAGAACGCGCGCCCACTGGTCACAAACAGCCCGCTGCTGGTGCGACTGGGTGGCTGGTGCCCGCCTGCCTACCAGCGACCAATCGCCCGCTGGCTGCACGTGCAACTGGGTGGCTAGAGATCTCCCGCCCACCAGTGACAGCCCACCCGCTGACTGTGTGACTGGACAGCTGGAGACTGCCCGCCCGCCGGCGACCGGGAGTTGAAAACAAACAGAGACAGATCAGTCCCAGCCCACTCCCATTTGAACACCCTGGCAAGGAGCCTGGGGCCCGCCATAGCAGACAGGTGACATCACTGGAGCTCGGCCATCGCAATTCCTTCCAAGCAGAATTCACTTTAGCAGGCATAGTCTACCAACACAAAGGAGAGACAACAGATATATTAAACCAAAACAAATCTATAGAATAGAGCAGAAAAACAGCAATCAAATAGAGATGGAAAACAACGTGAACATCATGAAAAAACAAAGGAAAAAAATGTGTACTAACAATGCAGGACAACTTAATTCTACAGGAGGACCTAGAATCATCAGAAACAGGGATAGGGAAAAAAACTCAAGGCTTACCTAACTCAGATGGAAAGGGATATTAGAGAATACATGAATCAGCAAGTCCTAGCAATAAAAGTATATTTTGAAAATGAATTAAACAAATTCAAATGGCAAAGAACAAGCTTTACCAGGAGATAGAGATCTTAAAAAAAATCAAACAGTAATCCTAGAAATGCAGGAAACTATTAATTAAAACTCAAACGAGAATATTACAAATAGACTAGATCAAATAGAAGTCAGAACATCAGATAATGACGACAACGTTTATCAACTTGAAAAGAATATAGTCAACACAGAAAAGATGCTTAAGTCCCAAGAGCAGTCTATTCAAAAGATATGGGATGTCATAAAAAAAACAAATTTCACAGTCATCGGAATAGAAGAAGCCATAGAGATTCAAACCGAAAGAATGGACAACATATTAAATGAAATAATTCTAGAAAACTTCCCAGAGATGAAAGATGGAATGGATTGCCAAATCCTTGAAGCCTACAGGACCCCAAACATTCAAAACCATAATAGACCAACTCCAAGACATATAATTATGAAGATAGCCAAAATACAGAACAAGGAGAGAATATTAAAAGCTACGAGAGAAAGGAGGCGGATTACATTCAGGGGTAAACCAATTAGATTAACGACTGATTTTTCATCACAAACTTTGAAAGTGAGAAGATCCTGGAACAATGTATTTCAAACACTGAAAAATAATGAATTCCAACAAAGAATACTGTATCCAGCAAAATTAAGCTTCAGATTTGACAATAAAATTAAAATCTTTCACAATGAATAAAAACTAAAAGAATTCACACCCATAACACCAGCACTGCAAAGGATTTTGGGCAAAATACTACAAGAAGAAGAATTGAAAAATAGTGCCCCAAACTAACAGTGGGAGGTATCTCAGTAAAGGGGGAGGAAAATAACCAAAAAGTAAAAACTAGCCAAACTAAAATAAATAAATAAATTAACATGAATGGATGTACAAATCATATTTCAATTCTAACCTTAAATGTTAATGGCCTAAACTCACCATTCAAGAGACATAGGGTAGTAACCTGGATCAAAAAAACAAATCCAACAATACGCTGCTTTCAGGAGACTCATATGATAGGTAAAGACATACACAGGCTTAAAGTAAAAGGTTGGGAAAAATCATACCACTCACAGGGCACACGGAAGCAAGCAGGAGTGGCCAAACTCATATCAAATACAATCAACTTCAAACCTACGTTAATCAAAAGGGATAAAGAAGGACACTATATAACGTTAAAAGGAACCATCCACCAACATAACATAACAATTACCAATTTGTATGCAGCAAACAAATGAGCTGCCACACTCATAAAACAAACTCTTCTCAAGTTCAAGAGTCAAATAGACTACAACATAATAATTATAGGTGACGTCAACAGACCGCTCTCACCATTAGACACATCCTCTAGACAAAAACTGAATAAAGAAACTATAGAACTCAACAGCACAATCAATAACCTAGACTTAACCGACATATATAGAATATATCAACCATCATCAAGTGGATACACCTTCTTATCAGCAGCAGATGGATCCTACTCAAAGATAGACCATATATTAGGTCATAGGGCAACTCTTAGTAAATATAAAGGCGTGGAGATAATACCATGCACCATATCAGATCATAATGAAATGAAACTGGAAATCAATGATAAAAGAAGGAAGGAAAAATCCTACATCACATGGAAAATGAACAATATTCTACTGAATGATCAATGGGTTACAGAAGACATTAAGGAGGAGACAAAAAAATTCTTAGAGACAAATGACCATACAGACACAACCTACTGTAATCTATGGGACACAATGAAAGCAGTTTTAAGAGGAAAATTCATTTCTTGGAGTTCTTTCCTCAAAAAAAGAAAAAAACAACAACAAATAAATGAACTCACACTACACCTCAAAAACCTAGAAAAGGAAGAGCAAAACAACAGCAAATGTAGTAGACGACATTAAAATAAGAGCAGAAATCAACGAAATTGAAACAAAAAATCATTGAAAAAATTGATAAACTAAAAGTTGGTTCTTTGAAAAAATAAATAAGATTGACAGGCCCTTAGCCATGATAACGAAGAGAAGAAGAGAGAGAACTCAAATTATTAACATAGGGGGTGAAAAATGCAATACCACAACAGACACTACAGAAATATAGAAGATAATTAGAAAGTATTTTGAAACCCTATATTCCAATAAAATAGAAGATAGTGAAGATATCAATAAATTTCTTAAGTCATACGATCTGCCCAGATTGAGTCAGGAAGACACACACAATTTAAACAGACCAATGACAAAGGAAGAAATAGAAGAAGCCATCAAAAGATAACCAACGAAAAAAAGCCCTGGACCGGATGGGTAAACAGCGGAGTTCTACAAAACCTTCAAAGAAGAATTAATACTGATTCTTTTCAAGCTCTTTCAAGAAATAGAAAAAGAAGGAGCTCTTTCAAATTCATTCTATGAGGCCAAAATCACCCTGATCTTGAAATCAGACTAAGACACTTCAAAGAAACAAAACTACAGATCAATATCTCTAATGAACTTGGATACAAAAATTCTCAATAAAATCCTGATGAATCGAATACAAAAGCATTTCAAAAAAAATTGTGCACCATGATCAAGTAGGATTCACCCCTGGGATGCAAGGCTGGTTCAATATACGGAAATCAATAAATACTATTCACCACATCAATAGACTTAAAGACAAGAACCATATGATCATCTCGATAGATGCAGAAAAAAACATTTGACAAAGTACAGCATCCCTTTATTTTCAAAACACTAGAAAAACTAGGGATAACAGGAACTTACCTCAACATTGTAAAAGCTATATATGCTAAACCTCAGGCTAGCATCATCCTAAATGGAGAAAAACTGAAGGGATTGCCTCTAAAATCTGGAACAAGACAGGGATGCCCTCTATCACCACTTCTATTCAATTTAGTTTTTGAAATTCTAGCCAGAGCAATTAGACAATAGAAATTAAAGGCATAAAAATAGGAAAACAAGAACTTAAATTATCACTATTTGTGGATGACATGATAATATATATAACAGACCCAAAAGGGTCTACAAAGAAACTGCTAGAGATAATAAATGAATTAAGCAAAGTGGCAGGATATAAAATCAACACGCATAAATCAAAGGCATTTATGTATATCAGGAGCAAAACTTCTGATATGGAAAGGAGGAAAACCACTCCATTCACAATATCCTCAAAGAAAATAAGATACTTGGAAATCAACCTAACAAAAGAGGTGAAAGATTTATATAATGAAAACTACAGAATCCTAAAGAGAGAGATAGAAGAAGATCTTAGAAGATGGAAAAATGTACCCTGTTCATGGATAGGCAGAACTAAGATCATCAAAATGGTGATATTACCCAAAGTTCTCTACAGGTTAAAATGGATGCCAATCAAAATCCCAACGGCATTTCTTGTAGAAATGATAAAGCAATCATGAAATTCATATGGAAAAACAAAAGACCCAGAATAGCAAAAGCAATTCTAAGCAGGAATTTGAATCTGGAGGTATAGCGATACCAGAGTTCAAACTGTACTACAAAGCAATAGTTATAAAAGCAGCGTGGTACTGGTACCAAAACAGGCAGGTGGATCAGTGGTAGTGAATAGAGGACACAGAAATCAATCCACAAAATTACAACATTCTTATATATGATAAAGAGGCTAAAAGCATATTGGGAGATGGATAGCATCTTCAACAAATGGTGCTGGGAAAATTGGAAATCCATATGCACCAAAATGAAACTGAATCCCTTTCTCTCGCCATGCACAAAAGTTAACTCAAAATGGATCAAGGAGCTAGTGATGAAATCAGAGACACTGCATGTGATAGAAGAAAAAGATGGCTATGATCTACATACTGTGGGGTCGGGCTCCAAATTCATTAATAGGACACCCATAGCCCAAGAGTTAATAACAACAATAAACAAATGGGACTTACTTAAACTGAAAAGTTTTTTCTCTGCAAGAGAAACAATAAGAGAGGTAAATAGAGAGTCTACATCCTGGGAACAATTTTTTACCCCTCACACTTCAGATAGAGCTCTAATATCCAGAATATACAAAGAACTCAAAAAATTAAACAATAAGATAACAAATAACCCAATCAACAAATGGGCCAAGGACCTGAACAGACACTTCAGAGAGGAGGACATACAATCAATCAACAAGTACATAAAAAAATGCTCACCATCTGTATCAGTCAGAGAAATGCAAATAAAAACCACCCTAAGATACCATCTCACTCCAGTAAGATTAGCAGCCATTATGAAGTCAAACAACAATAAGTGTTGGCGAGGATGTGGAGAAAAGGGTACACTTGTACACTACTGGTGGTACTGAAAATTGATAAGGCCAATTTGTAAAGCAGTATGGAGATTTCTTGGAAAGCTGGGAATGAATGCACCATTTGACCCAGCTATCACCCTTCTCGGACTAGAGGGTCTTAACAGAGCGTACTATAGGGATACTGCCACATCAATGATCATAGCGCCACAATTCACAATAGCTAGACTGTGGAACCAACCTAGATGTCCTTCAATAGATGAATGGTTAAAAAACTGTGGCATCTATACACAATGGAGTATTACTCAGCACTAAAAAATGGCAAAATCATAGACTTTGCAAGGAAATGGATGGCATTAGAGCAGATTATGCTAAGCTAAGCTAACCAATCCTTAAAAAAATGCCAAATGTCTTCTTTGATATAAAGAGAGCACCTAAGAACAGAACAGGGAGGAAGAGCATGAGAAAAAGATTAACATTAAACAAAGACGAGTGGGGGGATAGAAAGGGGGAGAGAAGGGAAAGCATATGGAAATGGTAGGAGACCCTCAATGTTACACAAAATTACATATAAGAGCTTGTGAGGGGAAATGGGGGGAAACAATGGAGAGAATTGAACAACAGCAGATGAGGTAGAGAGGAAAGATGGGAGGGGAGGGGAGGGGGGATAGTAGGGGATAGAAAAGGTAGCAGAATACAACATCACTATTATGCCATTATGTACAAATGTGAATGTGTAACCAATGTGCTTCTACAATTCGTATTTGGGGAAAAATGGGAGTTCATAACCCAATTGAGTCAAATGTATGAAAGATAATATATCATGAGTTTTGTAATGTTTTGAACAATCAATAAAAATAAATAAATAAATAAAGGTTTAAAATTGAGTGGCAAGAAATCAGCTAAAAAAGTGTTGAGATGCATTCATTTTGCTAAGCAGAAACTTTGTTTTGTGTAGTTGTATCTATCACAAATTTATTTTACCAGAAAACTGGCTTTTGAAAATACACTTAATTGAGATTAAAGGATAATCCACCTACCTTCATGAAAAATTCATAGCATTTCCTATATTTTTCATATTTCAATTTTTGGTAAATATTTTGTCATGGACCAGGTCTAGTCTTAGGCTATTCTTTCAGAATACTGCCTCATCTGATAAGTTGGTACAATGTGTTGGATTGTTCTTTTCATCTTTTATTTAATAGTTTCTAGCTGATAATGTGTATTTTTCATTATCTTTATTTGGACATACATACCCAACGATATCTTTGCATTTTATGTTTTACTGGGAAGAGACTCATCAAAAGCTCTGTATTATATGTATCAACAATCAAACATTTAGAGCATGCAATTATTCTTAATTTTGCATGAAAATATCTTTGTACCATTTACTTATAAAAATTTAGAACTATTAATAATGTCCCTACTGTAATAAGTAACTAATTACCAGAAAAATTAAACAATTCACTTTATATCAATTATGAATATGAAAAGTACTAAAATAAGTATTTGGCAATTAATACATAATTGATAGAAATTGAAATCATAAGAAACCCATTTAAAATGTCAGTGCATATGGTCCTTAAATAATAGGTTGTTCAAAAAAATTTCTCTAATTCATAAGATATAATATGCCATATTACAGTGTAACGTGATAAAAAACATTAAATTATCAATATTGATAATAAAGAATGATACCTTTTTTCTTAAATATGTTTATTTGATTTTCATTGTGAGATGTTAATTCTGGAAGACTTCAGAATTAAGAAAGTCTTGGTGTATATTATTTCTAACAGGCTAATCAAAGTACTTTTAAATTTATATGTATATATATATATATATATATATATATATATATATATATATACATAATATATGTAATGCATATGCATGAATATAGACACATATGTATAATAAATGTATTGTAATATATCTATCAGGTGATTATAATTATTAAATTTTTTTAAAAAAAATAGTGACTATAAAAAACAGTCTCAAATTTAAATTTCATAGCATACAACTGTTTGTAATGCCATGAGAGAAAAATAGATATGGAGGAAAAACGAAAAAGGAAGAGAGAGAAGGGGAAAAATGAGGAAGAAAGTGAGTAAAGAAGAGGGAGAGGCGTGTTCGATGTTAAGACAAAAGTGGAGCGGCTGGGTTTGTGATTCAGTGTTAACATGTTTGCCTAGTATGTGTGAGGAACTGGGTTCTATTCTCAGCACCACATACAAATAAAGAAAATGAAGATCCATCAACAACTTAAAAAATAAAAAAATAAAAAACTAGAAATATTACTAAAATCCCAAGCATTTATGAATGTTAAATAATAAAATATATGTTACATAGCCTTATGTAATTTCTAGACTCCCCAAAAAAGTCATTAAATGTTGGATTATTAGTGCTATAACTAAAAATCCATTGCTCTTTCCTCTACATTCTGTGGCATTCTAGTGCTAAAATAAATTGTAGTATAACACCAAAAAAAAAAAAATCCTAATATTTCTACAGTAACTGACCCAGTTTAACATCAATGCAAGTAGATTCCTATGGGACATGATATGTACTTTGAAGTTTATTTTTATTCAACAGTGGTACATTTCTATTTCTTGAGTTTATGCACATTATAGGATATATATTTCATCCACACGTTCACAAATTTATAGGCATTTATTTCACTTTCAATCACTTCCTCCTTCAGAAAACATGTATTCCTCCGTTTCTGACTGGTCTTTTCTTGAAACTTCTTTCCAAACACATTATTTTCGATTTCCATTATCACATTTGAAGCAAAACTCACACACCCCTCATAATAAACCATAACCCTAATATTACCATTAGATGTACAACTGGTTGGAATGAATGATTGTATATCAATATAAGATTTCTTACTTAGTTTCAGATATCAATTCAATCCATTATTTAAAGTGGAACCAGTTATATTATTTATTCACAATGTGGTATTTTCATGCATTATCTCTATATTCATAGACACAGGGTACACCTCTTTGTACCCCCAACACTAATTTATATGTCTTCAAAATATTGCTCCCAGAAATGTTGGAAGAAATACCCATGTCACCTGATCTACATATGCATTTTATCACTGAAATATTCTGGACACAAAAAGCAAAGGTCACACTTATGATTGTATCAAAGCTAAATGAAAAGTGAACATGGATTACTAAAAACATCCATGTCCAGGTTGCCTAATGCTCTCAAATGAAAATCCTATTGGTAACTACAAATTAGTTTCTTCCAAAGATTATATATTCAAACTCAACCCTGTTGAAAATGTCTAATCCTCTCACTCACTTTATACTTTGCCTGTTTTTGTAATGTCTCTATTGGTATCTGCTTTTCCACAGTTCATCATTGTGACTAAATCTTCACATGTTCTGAAACTTACATTCACACTCTAATCGAAATCCTATTGCTAAAGAACTTTTGGTCCAAATCCTATATTCACTCTTCTTCTTAAAACCTACCTACTATCTTCCTAATCCTACCGACTATCACTTTTTGACTGGAGGTTCTCTTCTACATTCAATCATCCAGTTACAAGGTCTTATGCCATTGTATATCGATTTCTCTGAGACATTTTTACAGAATGTAATTCAACGATAGGTATCCCAATCAAGGGCCCAATGATTTCTGGGCTTCAAATCTTACTTAGATTTCTGTTTATGTACATATATTTCACGTCTGTATTCTAATAAATATCACAGGTTCCAATAACATTATTCATCCAGCAGAATGGTTCCTAACCGAAAATGAAAATGTTATTAACCGTAACCATACACTGTTCCCTCAATCTAACTTTACAGAAGAGCAGTGACAGTGTTGGTCTTACAATACAGGAATGCATGGGATCTTCCACCTGCTGAGAACCTCAAAGGTACATGCAGAAATGATCCCTGGAGAAGATGTAGGCAGCGATGAAGGACCTGAGAGAGCAAAAGTCATCTCAATGGCAAACAACCTGGTAGAATTAAGGAATGTGTCTGAATCAGCCTCATTCTTCTTAATACAGAGAAGATAGACCAAACCATGCCTGTGTGGAGAGCTGTTCCCTGGTCCCTATGTTTGATATACGATTCGAACTTGTGAAAGTGTCACAGGATGTAGGGGCATCCTCCATCTCATGGGAACCTTGGAGGCAAATGTTAGGACAACGTGGTTTCCAAGGCAGTGACCTCATTCAGTTCCTCAAGGAAGTGACTTCACCTCACTTCCTTGGTGATGGAAGTCTCTGAACTTGGGATCCAGGAAGCCAGGCACCCAGAGCCATAACCCGTCCAAGTCCCAGTGGTCTAACTTGTTTGGATTTAAGAAGGACAGAGTCAATATTTCTTGGTACCTACTGATTTGAGGATGGCCAAATGCCAGGAAACCTCTGAAGAGGGTCCTATCCTGATAAAGCAGGTAGTGGATCACCGCTGGCTCCTGACTACTTCACAGAGTTGGCAAAGTAGAGCAGATCTGAGACAGAACAGGCCATTTTCGGAGAACATAGTATGGCCCACCAGTCAGAGGACACTCCGGATGTGACAGACCTACTTGGGGGAAGGAGGTGCCTTTGCGGGTCTGGGTGTGGGTTTGTGGTTTTGTCTCATGTTCTGAGAATACGAAAGAAAGGCGGTTTGATTGGATTGTAGTGAACAGTTTCTAGTAAGTCGTTTGACAAGGCGAGTCTTTCTATGTCTGTGTATCCCACTGTGTCCGTGGTTGTCGACATTAGAAAAGAGAATGCATCAGTTGATGTGTTCTGTCTAGTAGAAAACTTCGCAGCATTCATCCTGCCCAATTGATGAATGGACTGCGGCTTGCCTCATGGATGGGCAACACCTACTATCTGCCTAAGTTCCTGTTTTCTTCCTGAATTCTGGCCACTCTCCCGAATAGGCACATAGTTTTGTGTTTAAGATATGTACCACCTCAAGCTCTGTTAAATGGCCATGTACTGGACAGCTGAAGGGAATGGGAGAATCTCAGAAAACTCAGATATCAGTGTGACCAGGAAAGTCTCAGTGGAGAAACCCTGCTTTGGGCCATTCTCTTACTATGTATCTGTTTCCCTGAATGTCAGGAAGTTCTTTGCCTCAGGCCACCCTCATGTGAAGCCTGAAAAAAAGAGTTTTCAAATGAAAATGAATGGGCATCACCTGTGGCTCTTTGCTTAATTTCTTTGCAAAGGGATGTGTCTGAATCACCCTTTGGCCCTGTGTGCGGTTGTGGCTTAGATTCTCAGCCCCTGATGGATCTAAAGAAAGATCCGATGTGTGCATCCAAAACCAAAATTTCAAAAAGATCAGTTATGATGGATGAAGTCTCTTGCCTTTCTTTGTTAGGTTCCTGAACTACATCAAGTGAGAATAGGGATCCTTTGGTTCAAATAAATTTTTGAAAGCCCTGAAGAAGTGCTTGGGTTTTCTTATGACTCCAATTCACATAAAGAATCTATACCTGACAGTCAGTAGGCCTCAAATTGGAGAAGCAGATCAGTATTAACTGCGGTCTTATTTTATCACTCCTGGTTCACATGCAGGGTGTCCAGGCCACCATGACTTTAGGCAAATGAGCGGCAAGGGAGCTTATTTTGGACACTAACCCATACCCTACTAGACTCTGACTAGTAATCCTAACATGATGGAGAATAATAACCCCAACAGAATAGAAATACAAGAAGTTTTGAGGATTCATGTTGTATAGTTGTACTTGCCTTTTGCATTATATAGGGTAGGAGTTATAAATTTAGTCAATTTTTAATTGAAACAGTTCTCCATGTGTTTTTAAAGTTCACAACCAAGTGAATTCCTCTCTCCCTTTCTCTGTAGCCTATTCAGAACATGTATTTTTATATGCACATTTAGAATCCTACCTGGTATCACATGTACATTCTTGAGAGGTTGCTGACTTAGCAGATACAAATTGTCAGAAGAGATCACTCCTCTGAATGCTGTTGGAAGTGAAAATTCAAACTATGGGTGACTTCCTAGTTGAACAACATTATACATAAATCCACGTTTAGTAAAATTAATATTTTTGGCTCTGTGGATTATATATATTTCATGATATATATATATATATATATATATATATATATATATATATATATTGCTACATTTTAATGTCTGTTTGAGTGTGTGTGTGTGTGTGTATAGATAGATAGATAGATAGATAGATATACACTCTCCAGATTTTTGAAAATATGAAACATATGTGTCTTATTATATACTCCCTAAATTCATTCATGTACATGTATGTGGATTTATAATCAACTTTTCACAAGATTATTTTCAAAAATATTCATCCACCTGAAATACATATTTGTTTCCTAGTACTAAAAACAAACTTCAGTGAATGGTGCATAGAAATCCAAATATTTCTGCAGTAACTGTCCCAGTTTAACATCAATGCTTGTAGATTCCTATGGGACATGATGTGTATTTTGATGTTCATTTTTTAACAAAACTGGTACATTATTATTTCTTCAGTTTATGCACATCATAGGATATATATTTCATTAACAAGTTCACAAATTCATAGGCATTTGTTTCGCTTTCAATAACTTCCTTATTCAAAACTCTTGTATTCCTCCAGGTTTCTTGTCTGGTCTCTTCATGAGACTTCTTTCCAAACTCATTATTTCTGAAATCCATAATCACCTTTGAAACAAAATTCACACACTCTTTATGATAATCCATAAGCCTAATATTAAAATAAGATGGATACCTGGTTGGATTGAATGATTGCATATCAATATAAGATTTCCTGTATATTTTCAGATATCAATTCAATCCATTATTTAAATTTAGAACTTGTTACATTGTTTAATCAAAGTTTTGTCTATTCATGCATTATCTCTATATTCCTAGACACAGGGTACACCCATTTGTAACGCCAGTACTAATTTATATATCTTCAAAATATTGCTCCCAGAAACGGTGGAATAAATACTTATGTCATCTGATCTACATATACATTTTATCACAGTAATTTTCTGGACACAAAAAGCAAAGTTCACACTTATGATTTTACCAAAGCCTTAATGGAAAGTGAGTATGCATTACTAAAAACATCCATGTCCAGGTTGCCTAACGCTCTCAAATGTGAATCCTATTGGTCACTACATATTTGTTTCTTCCTAAGATTATATATTTTACCTCAAGCCTGTTGAAAATGTCTAATCCTATCAATCACTTTATCATTTGCCTGATTTACTAATGTCTCTATTAATATCTGCTTTCCTACATATTTTCCACAGTTTATCATTGTGACTGACTCTTCACATGTGCTCACATTTTCATTCACTCTCTACCCGAAACCCTATTGCTAAAGAACTTTTGGTTTAAATCCTACACTCTCTCTGCTTTCTAAACCTACTGACTATCTTTCAAATAATACCGAGTATCCCTTTTTGACTAGAAGTTCTCTTCGACATTCCATCATCCAAGGTACAAGGTCCTATGCCATTGTACATCGATTTATCTGAGACATCTCTGCAGAACATAATTCAAAGCTAAGTATCCCAATCAAGGGCCCAATACCCTTCTGGGCTTCAAATCTTACCTAGATTTCTGTTTTTATTCTAATATTTCACTTTTACATTCTTGTAAATATTACAGGTTCCCAATACAATTATTCATCCTGCAGAATGATTCTTAACCCAAATCGAACCTTTTATTAACCCTAACCATACACTCTTCCCTCAATCTAAGTTTACAGAAGAGCAGGGACAGAGTTGTTTTTACAATACAGGAATGTAGGTCATCTTAAACCTGCTGAGAACCTCAAAGGTCCATGCAGAAATGATACCTGGAGAAGATGTAGGCAGCTATGAAGGAGTTGAGAGAGCAAAAGTCACCTTGCATGGCAAACCACCTGGTCAGGATGAAGGGTCGTGTCTGAATCAGTCTCTCTATTCTAAATGTAGAGAAGGTGGACCAAACCAGGCCTTTGTTGAGAGATGTTCCCGGGTGCCTATGGTTGATATACCATTCTAACTTGCAAAAGTGTCACAGGAAGTAGGGGCAGCCTCTATCTCATGGGACCCTTGGAACCAACTGTTAGGACAAAGTGGTTGCCAAGGGAGTGAACTCATTCAGTTCTTGAAGGAAGTGTCCTACCTCACATCCTTGGTATTGGAACTCTCTGAAATTGGGATCCAAGATGCCAGACACCCAGAGCCAGTCCCAGTCCCACTCCCACTGGGCTCAGTTGTTTGGATTTACCAAGGACAGAGTCAGTCTTTCTTGGTACCTACTGCTGAGAGAATGGCCAAATGCCAGGACAGATATGAAGAGGGTCTTTCCTGAGAAAGCAGGTAGTGGCTCACCACTGGATCCTGACAACTTCACAGAGTTGGCCAAGGCAACCAGAACTGAGACAGGACTGGCCATTTCGGGGAACATAGTTTGGCTCAACAGACAGAGGACACACTGGAGAGTCAGAGACTTACTTGTGGGAAGGAGATGCCTTTGTGGGTGTGGGTGTGAGTTTGTGGTTTTGTCTCATGTTCTGAAAATAGGTAGGAAAGGTGGTTTGTTTGGTTTGGAATGGACTGTTTCTAGTAAATCGTTTGACAAGGTGAGTGATTCTAGTTCTGTGTATCCCACTGTGTACGTGGTTTTGGACATTAAAAAACAGAATGCACCAATGGATGCATCCTGTCTAGTAGAAAGCTTCCCAGCATTCATCCTGCTCAACTGATGGATGGACTGCGGTGTGTCTTATGGATGGGGAACACCTACTATCTTCCTAAGTTCCTGTTTTCTTCCTGAATTCTGGCCACTCTCCAGAATAGGCTCATGGTTTTGTGTCCAAGATATATACCACCTCCAAGCTCTGTGCCATGGCCATGTACTGGACAGCTGAATGGAATGGGAGAATCACAGAAAACTCAGATATCAGTGTGACCAGGAAAGTCTCAGTGGAGAAATCCTGCTTTGGCCATTCTCTTACCTATATTTCTGTTGCCCTGAATGTCAGGAAGTTCTTTCCCTTAGCCCACCCCTTTGTTAAGCCTGAAGAAAACAGTTTTCAAATGGAAATGAAAGGGCATCACCTGTGGCTCTTTGCTTAATTTCTTTGTAAAGGGATGTGTCTGAATCAGCCTCTTGGCCCTGTGTGCGGTTGTGGCTTAGATTCTCAGCACCTCATGGATCTAAAGAAAGATCCCATGTGTGCATCCATAACCAAAATGGCAAAAAGATCTGTTATGGTGAATGAAGTCTCTTGCGTTCCTTTGTTAGGTTTCTGACATACATCAAGTGAGAATAGGAATCCTTTGGTTCAAATGAATTCTTCAATGCCCTGAAGAAGTGGTTGTGTTTTCTCATGACTCCAAATCACATAAAGAATTGTTACCTGACACTCAGTAGGCCTCAAATTGGAGAAGCAGAGCTGTATTAACTGCAGTCCTATTTTATCACTCCTGGTTCACATGCAGGGTGTCCAGGCCACCATGACTTTAGGCAAATGAGGGGCAAGGGAGCTTATTTTGGACACTAACCCATACCCTACTAGACTCTGACTACTAATCCTAATATGATGGAGATTAATAACCCAAACAAAATAGAAATACAAGCAGTTCAGAGGAGTCATGTTGTATAGTTGGACTTGCCTTTTGCATTATATAGGGTAGGAGTTATAAATCTAGTCAATTTTTAATTAAAATAGTTCTCCATGTGTTTTTAAAGTTAACAAATATGTGAATTCCTCTCTCCCTTTTTGTGTAGCCTATTCAGCACATGTATTTTTATATGCACATATAGAATCCTACCTGGTATCACATGTTCATACTTGAGAGGTTTCTGACTTGGCAGATACTGCCGCGGTCCGGTTGGAGCAAAATAACCGGGGGGTGGGGGTTATGAATAACATGTGTATGTTGATATAGCAGGAGTGGAAGCCATTTATTGTAAGACAATAGAGGTATTTATACATTCCACCCAGGTTATCTAATTAACATAAACTAGATACTGCAGTCAACCAATCAGGAATCTCCACACTTAATGGCTCGCTTTTGTTACATCTCAAACCACTCCCTCTGGCATTTTGCCAGGCATCATCCAGACTTGTTTACACACTCTAACATTCCCCTGGCAAAATGCCAGGTGTTATTTTGACATGTTTACAGACTCTAACATTTCCCCCTTTTATTTAATTTAAATAAAGACCACAGTGGTTTTTACAGAAACACCATAAATAACCTGCTACAAACAGAAAGGGAGGATACAAAATGTCACAATACAAGCCAATTGATGAAGCACTTGGAGAAATAATACCAGCAATGACACTGTTAGCAAAGACACTGAGTTAAAATTTGTTATAGATTACAGTTTGTTGTCTCAGTCCATGTAAAGCAGTGTCTCAATAGATTAACTCACAGTTCAGGTAAACCACAGTCCAGGTATGTTCTGCAGGCAGCTAGCTTAAATCACAGTCCTGGTAAGTTCTGCAGGCAGCTAGCTTAAATCACAGTCCATGTAAATTCTGCAGGCAGCTAGCTTAAATCACAGCCCAGGAAAGTTCTGAAGGCAGCTAGCTTGATCCAAAGTCTCCTCCGTTTCTCAGCCGAAGTCTCCTCCGGTTTTCAACAACACTGGAAATTCTTCCACCCTTGTCCTCACCGGCACTGGGATGAAGGCAGGAACTCCTACCACTGGCTAAAGAAAATCCTATAGTATTCCACCAGGTGCTAAGAAAACAACCTTCTGAAAAATTTAGTACATTATCTCAAGGTTTTTTACATTTGAAAAAAGCCTTAATAGTGCTTATTATTTATTATCTTCCGGGTGTGGGAGAACCATTGTAGCTTAGTTATTGGCATTGAAAATGACCAAACATCAGGGAGCCAGTAGCATCTATGGCTGGCTGTAGCATCCTGGGCAGCCACAGATGGCCCTGGGGAGTGTCCAGGACTCAAACTGCCACGGGGCCCCGCTCCCCAGGCTGGGGGCGGGGAATTGCCGGCTGCCACTGCTTGAAAAGCCCTTGCTGCACAGTGACTGGCTTGAGCATGTGGCAGCCGAGGCGCCTATTCACACACACTCCGGAAACGAAAAGTATTCAGTAACAGCCTTTTGCTGAAACTTTTTTCCTGATAATCCTTCTTCTTCTAAACTTTCTTTTTCTTTCTGATTAGACTTCCTGGGCTTCCATCAACACATGCCCTAATTGCACTTGTTTCCACTGGGGTGCCTCTTTCCATTATCAATTTACTTCTCACCCCTTCCTTATTTTCATCACAAAGACAATACAATACACTGAGATAAAACAAGACACAATCATACTGTATCAATCTTCTCCATTTTTTGAAATGACCGTTTTTCCTCTACCCCTATCTGCCTAGGGATGAGCAGATTTGCTCCCATCCTATCTATGGATGGGCAGCTTTTATTCGTCACTTACCCCCAAGTGTCCCAGGGCTCCCTGTATGGGCCACCATCTGCAGCAGTCCCACTGCAGCAAAATAACCGGGGCAGGGGGTGATGAATAACTAGTGTATGTTGATACAGTAGGAAAGGCGTGATAGGTAGGAAAGGCTATTTGTTTGGTATTGAGTGGACTGTTTCTAGTAAGTTGTTTGACAAGGCAAGTGTTTCTATATCTGTGTATCCCACTGTATCTCTGGTTGTAGACATTAGAAAAGATAATGCATCAATGGATTTGTCCTCTCCAGGAGAAAGTTTAACAGCATTCATCCTGCCCAATTTATGAAAGGACTGTGGCTTGCCTTATGAATGGGCAACACCTACAATATTCCTAAGTTCCTGTACTCTTCCTGAATTCTGGCCACTCTCCACAACAGGCTCATGGTTTTGAGTCCAAGATATGTACCACCTCCAAGCTCTGTGACATGGCCATGTACTGGATAGCTGAAGGGAATGGCGAGCATCTCAGAAAACTCAGATAACAGTGTGACCAGTAAAATCTCAGTGGAGAAACCCTGCTTTGGGCCTTTTCTTACATAATGTTCTGTTGCCCTGAATGTCAGGAATTTCTTTGCCTCAGGCCAACCCTTTGTGAAGCCTGAAGAAAACAGTTTTCAAATGGAAATGAATGGGCATCACCTGTGGCTCTTTGCTTAATTTCTTCCAAAAGGGATGTGTCTGAATCAGCCTCTTGGCCCTGTGTGAGGCTGTGGCTTAGATTCTCAGCACCTGATGGATCTAAAGAAACATTCCTTTTGTGCTTCCAAAACCAAAATGGCCAAAAGGGCAGTCATTGTGGTTGAAGTCCCTCGCCTTCCTCTGTAAGGTTTCTGACCTACATCAAGTGAGAAGAGGGATCCATTGGGTCAAATGAGTTCTTCAAAACCCTGCAGAGGCTAGCCCGTAATTGCTTGGGTTTTCTCATGACTCCAATTCACATAAAAAATCTATACCAAACAGTCAGTAGGCCTCATATTGGAGAAGCTGGGCAGTACAAATGGCAGGCATATTTGATCACTACTGGTTCACAGGAAGGGTGTCCAGGCCACCCTGATTTTAGGCAAATGAGGGGTAAGGGAGCTTATTTTGGACACTGTCGTGAGCTTTGCCCCTCATGGAAAACCCCAGCCAGAGGTTATGATGAGTGTCTATATGGAAGAAGATGAGGGCCATGTGGGAGTGTTTTGGTTTTAATTGTGGTCATTTGTGTGGTGGTTGAAATAGATGACTGGGTCCACCTCGTCTTGAAGTCTGGTGTGATTCCCCTTACAGACTGAGTTCTGAAACTGACCTCAGAGAAATATTGCCATGAGTTCTCTTGGGATTTTAGGAGGCCACGCATTAGAGTCGCCCTTGGAAACTGAGATCAAGTCCCAGGGTGGCTTTCCACAGAGCATCGGGAATCTCAGCCAGGATATCACATGATTTTATTATGAAAGACTTGGCAGCCATAGATGAGATTCAAAACAAACATGGACCTCACACTCTAGACCTCAATGGGCCTGGGTTCATGTGATCTTTTGGCCACTCTTTGGGAAGCCTTGACTGTGAGAATTCTCCAGAGCTTTCATTGAAATGAGCTTCCATACCATTTAATGGTTCTTGAAAGAATTGAAACCTACAGTGCCTCCAACTTCATCCGTGAAAAATGCTAGATAAATACCAAGAAATTTTTGAAATACCCATAACCAGGTGTCAGAGGAGAACATTTGGATGTCCTGTTGCTGATCAGGAGTGTTCCAGACAGTGGTTTGATTGACTGGGTTTCATGAAAATGGTGTAGAACTGAAATGCCAGTATGTTGGAGCCTGCTGAGTATTGGGCCCAGAACTGTGGTGTGCAGGTGTGGGATAAAACATTTGTGTTGGGGCCATTTGGATCTACCATTCACTTCCAAATGGCTTGTGACTGACATGGTGCAGCCAGCAGACCCTTATATGTAAAGGCATCTTGTTATATGGAGAGGTTTCAGGGCAATGTTACGAATCAGGTTGCTATCTTCAAGTGGGCAAGCTATGTGGGATAGAATCCTGGTTGGTGCATTCTCTTGCAGACTCTGACCGACCACACGTGACAGAACTACCTTCAGCACTGTGTCCCAGTTGAACTTCTTGTATTTCGTAGAGCAAATACCAAACTCCCAGTGCAGCAGCAAGAAACACCATGAATAGTGGAGGATGACTAAATGGGTACACAGTCCACACAGGGAGACACTTAGCCTTCAGTGGCCACAGTTTACCTACAAAGAGAGAATTCAGCACTTTGCCTCATTTTCATTGGAAAATAAGAAACCAATTTCTTCAGGTCACATAGATGCAGAGCCAGCTTTGATGGTCTCACAACAAAGGAAGCTAAAGCTCCTGAAAACAACATATATTTCAAGTGCCCAACCTCAGAGGCAGTTTCTCAAAAAGTCGTTAGGCCAGCAGAGCTCCATGTTTGTGGAGTGTTTACCTGTTAGACAAGGATGCAAGAAAAGACCACTGACTCCAATTAAAATCAAATTAAACTAAGCTTATTATTTTCACCAGCCAGGCTAACTCTCCCTCCCAAAACGGCCGGAACAAGACAGCAACCCCAACTTACCTACAGCCCAGCTTTAATGCCCAGAAAGTTACACAAAAGGGGGGTTAGAGATAACAGAACTCGGACAAGCATCACACTAATGGTAGTTTATATATATATATATATATATATATATATATATATATATATATATATATATATATATATATATATTTTTTTTTTTTTTTTTTTTTTTTTTTTTTTTGCTGGCCCCAACATCAGAATTTGTGAGGACCATTAGACCCTCAGAGATGGTCATTGTCTGTCCAGGGAAGGCCAATATTTATGATGTGTCGCTAATGTTTCACAGAGTGCTGCTATCTGGTCAGAGAGCAAGACATGGGTGAGTTCAAGGCATGGGCAGGCATTCCAAGCAGGTTCAGAATTTGCAGTAATTTATAGTAAAGCCAAAATTATCTTATCATGGCTTTGTGGCAAGATGGCTCCCAATTTTAATAAAAGATCAGGTTGGGCCTATCATTCCCCCCTTTTCTTATGTGTTCCTTTCAAATCTTTGATAGATTAAGGGAAGTGCACTGAGGAAATTTAAATCCCTCAGGTAACAGTCTCCAAATTTCTAGAACTCACCCAAAACGGGTCTCCCTGATTTTACCTGACTTAATTAATTACGTATATTGATAGTCTATTTATTTTTGGCTCCATTGTTGTAAGAAGGGAGGCCTCACGCATTTTGGATTCTTCTGCGCTGAGAGAGGGTGACGTAAGGGTCATGGCATGAGGGACATGAGTTGCCTTTTAGAATTTAGTTGAGGGACATGAGTTGCCTTTTAGATTTCAGCTTGGTTTGAAGTCTGGTTGGGGAAGAACAGGTTGTAAAGTCATCTGGGAATGGGTTCTTCTATGAGAGTAACAAAAACCATGAGTAATGAATAAATGTTGCAGCAGCTGGAACATGTCACCGTATAGAAGTTCCCTCACCATTCTTTAATATCCTCAGTTATCAGGACTGTCAACTTAATATTTAATTTTTTGTTTTACAGTTGTCCCTCCCCATAAGATACAGTTTATTAATTTAATGTCATCTGATCTTGCAAAATCCTTTTTCTAGTATGACCTCTGTGTCTAATAGAGAAACCTTTAATTCTGTTACTCAGGGCTGGATAATCGTACTAGCAAACACCAAGCCTACCTCTGTAGGTTAGGAATATCTGTAGGCCCTAAACTAAATTTTCTGCCTCTGGCAGCTCCTCTTAATAGTCTCTTTTTATAGTTATCAGGCATTCCTGTCTGAGAATCCTTCTTTGTAACCTCCAGTCTTACTTATTTTGGGAGGCTAACATAAAGTGTATACCTTAAAATATTAATATTTGTTTTCTTGGCCGATTCATTTAACTTTAATTTTAAATCCTAATCTTAAACATCCAGCAAATAAATTTTAACAGCCTTATATTGAGAGTACTGGGCTTTAATATCTATAACTTAATTATTATTTATCTTTTCATTAATTGGGATATGTATTATTCTGTCTGTCTTGTAGGTGATGACTTATTATCTTAAATTAACCCATGTTGTGTTATTAAAGCAACACTTCTGTAAAAGACTAACAGGGAATCTTTAGATCACTTATAAGCAAATTAAAAATAAAATTTTTTAACAAGAGTAAAAATACTTAGTTTCTGTAATAGCTACCCTGAATTTTTTGGCTGAGTTATACATTATATGCCATGTTTGAGATCCTAGTAATCTTCACAGAAAAACAAAAGAACTTTTGAACATAACTTTAAATGAAATAAAATCTGACCTACTCCTTTTGTAGTCATTCTCACATGTAGTAAGATGGGACACAGAGCCTTATCTCAGGTAAGGCAGGCCTCTTTATAAATATTAAGTGTTTTAGTTCTAAAGCTGATCATTGTTTTTTAAATATCATTTTACAAAGTTTACATAAATTGTTTGAGGTCACATGAACATTATCTAACATCATATGACATCACATTTAAAACATGGATTAAAGAAAGGCTGAAAGATTTTAACCTTTACATATATTAGGCTCTGATTAACTTAAAAATACATTTAAATTGTTCCCCAATGAAAAAAGTAACATAAAACTTTACATATCTTATTCATAACAGGTAAATAAATCCCCAGTACATTTTTTTTACCATACAACTTCAGAATACCAGCTTGATATAATGCTCTTTAAATGTTTCTAACTTACAGACTTGTATACCTGGAAGATATGAGCACATTAATAGCATCAAAATTACATTGATATTTCTAGATTAACCAAGTTTAGCTTTTAAAGAAATGGCAGTAGAGTGCTCTAAAATAACAGTTCTTATTTAATCAGTTGTTTAATTTTTATGGTTGCTTGCTCTAGAAAAAATAAAACTTAATAAACACAATGTTATGGGTAAACTTATGTTTTCAGAAATTTTTGTCTCTTTAACACATGACTGATTTTTACAATCTGATACAGACCTTAGTAAATCAATCGGGTATCTAACAAATGTACTCAAGAATGAGAAATTCCACATCAAATTTACTTTACTTATTTATTAAAATATTAGACAAATGTATTGAAGAGTGTAAACCATTTTTTTGTTGAAGGAAAAGTCCTAGAATCAAGGCATTTTAGACATTTTGTAGATATTAATATTTTATTAGATTTTTGAACACCTATAAAAACTTGTAAGCTTAAATTTAAAAACATTTATTTTTATCTGTTTATCCAATTTAAATTGAACAATTTTAATCACGTGAATTAAAGATCTTTGGATCCACTTTTTTAAATTAATTTTTATTGTAGGTTGTTCAAAACATTACATAGTTCTTGATATATTATATTTCACACTTGATTCAAGTGGGATATGAACTCCCGTTTTTACCCCATATACAGATTGCAGAATCACATCAGTTGCACAACCATTGATTTACATATTGCCATTCTGGTGTCTGTTGTATTCTGCTGCCTTTCCTATCCTCTACTATCCCCACTCCCCCATCCCCTCCCCTCTTCTCTCTCTACCCCCTCTACTGTAATTCATTTCTCCCCCCTCATATTTTTCCTCCTTTCCCCTCACTTCCTCTTGTATGTAATTTTGTATACCCCTGAGGGTCTCCTTCCATTTACAGGAAATTTCCCTTCTCTCTCCCTTTCCCACCCACCTCTCATCCCTGTTTAATGTTAATCTTCTTCTCATGCTCTTCGTCCCTACTCTGTTCTTAGTTACTCTCCTTATATCAAAGAAGACATTTGGCATTTGTTTTTGAGGGATTGGCTAGCTTCACTTAGCATAATCTGCTCTAATGCCATCCATTTCTCTCCAAATTCTATGATTTTGTCATTTCTTAATGCAGAGTAATACTCCATTGTGTAAAAATGCCACATATTTTTTATCCATTCGTCTATTGAATGGCATCTAGGTTTTGCTTCCACAGTCTTGCTATTGTGAATTGTGCTGCTATGAACATGGATGTAGCAGTGTCCCTATAGTGTGCTCTTTTTAGGTCTTTAGGGAATAGACCGAGTAGGGGAATAGCTGGATCAAATGGTGGTTTTATTCCCAGCTTTCCAAGAAATCTCCATACTGCTTTCCAAATTGGCCGCACCAATTTGCAGTCCCACCAGCAATGTACAAGAGTACCCTTTTCCCAACATCCTCGCCAGCACTTGTTGTTGTTTGACTTCCTAATGGCTGCTAATCTTACTGGAGTGAGATGGTATCTTAGGGTGGTTTTGATTTGCATTTCTCTGACTGCTAGAGATGGTGAGCATTTTTTCATATACTTGTTGATTGATTGTATGTCCTCCTCTGAGAAATTTCTATTCAGGCCCTTGGCCCATTTGTTGATTGGGTTATTTGTTATCTTATTGTCTAATTTTTTGAGTTCTTTGTATATTCTGGATATTAGGGCTCTGTGTGAAGTGTGAGGAGTAAAGATTTGTTCCCAGGACGTAGGATCCCTATTTACCTCTCTTATTCTTTTTTTTGCTGAGAAAAAACTTTTTAGTTTGAGTAAGTCCCATTTGTTGATTCTAGTTATTAACACTTGTGCTATGGGTGTCCTATTGAGGAATTTGGAGCCCAACCCCACAGTATGTAGATCATAGCCAACTTTTTCTTCTATCAGACGCCATGTCTCTGATTTGATATCAAGTTCCTTGATCCACTTTGAGTTAACTTTTGTGCATGGCAAGAGAAAGGGATTCAGTTTCATTTTGTTGCATATGGATTTCCAGTTTTCCCAACACCATTTGTTGAAGATGCTATCCTTCTTCAATTGCATGCTTTTAGCCCCTTTATCGAATATAAGATAGTTGTAGTTTTGTGGATTGGTTTCTGTGTCCTCTATTCTGTACCATTGGTCCACCCACCTGTTTTGGTACCAGTACCCTGCTGTTTTTGTTACTATTGCTCTATAGTATAGTTTGAAGTCTGGTATAGCTATCCCGCCTGATTCACACTTCCTGCTTAGCATTGTTTTTGCTATTCTGGGTCTTTTATTTTTCCATATGAATTTCATGATTGCTTTCTCTATTTCTACAAGAAATGCCGTTGGGATTTTGATTGGCATTGCATTAAACCTATAGAGAACTTTTGGTAATATCGCCATTTTGATGATGTTAGTTCTACCTATCCATGAACAGGGTATATTTTTCCATCTTCTAAGATCTTCTTATATTTCTCTCTTTAGGTTTCTGTAGTTTTCATTGTATAAGTCTTTCACCTCTTTTGTTAGGTTGATTCCCAAGTATTTTATTTTATTTGAGGATATTGTGAATGGGGTGGTTGTCCTCATTTCCATTTCAGAGGATTTGTGGCTCATATACAGGAATGTCTTTGATTTATGTGTGTTGATATTATATCCTGCCACTTTGCTGAATTCATTTATTAGCTCTAGTAGTTTCTTTGTAGACCCTTTTGGGTCTGCTAGGTATAGAATCATGTCATCTGCAAATAGTGATAATTTGAGTTCTTTTCCTATTTTTATGCCTTTAATTTTTTTCGTCTGTCTAATTGCTCTGGCCAGTGATTCGAGAACTATGTTGAACCGAAGTGGTGAGAGAGGGCATCCCTTAAAATTTGTTTTTATGAGTGCTTTTTTTATTATGAGCGCTCCTTATATATGTTAATTTCTGTATCATATATATGATTAAGAATATATATATATATATAGACATACAACAAATAACAAAAGTGTGCACACATAATAATAGTAAAGGCCTTGTAGCTTTTAGCAGGTGAAATCTCCATTGCCATGTTTTAAAAACTCCACAGTTGGTCAAAGATAGAACTGATCAGAAAAACATTAACCTAGGTCTGTAGGATCAAAATTATGAGTTAGAAAAATTAAAGGATCTAAGGAAAAAAATAAGAGTCCTAGAAAAAATAACTGACCAGTAATTAGTAAATACCATACTATTTACTTTTTTTTTTCCTTAAGCCTCATATCAGTCTCCTACTGATCTTGCAGGCTTCTTTCATTTGCATTTCAATCTAAGTCCTGGCTGAGGTCTGGAAGGAGCAGGAAAAAACTGCTATTCTGAGCAGACACCTCAGGCCTAACGCATTTTAACCATAATTTTCCAGATAGGATGTTGAAAATTTTGATACAAGCTTAAGACAAAATTTACAAAATTTTATATCTTTACATCTTGTGTTGTCAACAGATACCATACTATGATTTACTATCCTTGTCCAAATTAATGCACTGGTACACACAGTGACATTTTCCCAGGCTACCCAATTAAAAATTGGTGAAAAAAAAAAGACTGAATGATTGGAAAATTTCTTGCCAACTTGGAAGTAGAGTTCTTTAGTTTTCCATCCTAAGTATTTAAGTTCTCTGGCATGAATTATCTGAAATCATAAACTAAACAATTATCTCAATCTGACTTTTAACGGCAAGATTCTGCAATGCTTCAAAAACCCAATAAGCTACCAGATTGTTACAATAAAACATCATCATTTAGACACACATTCAGGTAAAATCATTCCCAAGAAACAATATATAATATCAACACATTATTGCACATGTCTTAAAGTGCCAGAAACAAAGACACACGACAGACAGAAAGGAGCTCCAGACTATGACTGACAGACAGAAGCCTTTAAAACAGAGCAGATAAGAGAAAAATCTCCTACACCAGTTGCACCACAGATGTCCCCACAAGGGGACCAGATGTTTTCACAGAGGAGCATCCTGAAATGTAAAATCAAGGGTCTCCATAGTGACTTTCCTGCATTTAGTGTCCCCTTTTTTTTCCCTCTTTTTTAAGATGACAGAGGTGGCATTATCGTTAAATTGCAGGGAAAGACCTAGGGAATTCTCTGAAAAAATAAGGCTTCAGCAGCTGCTGGGAGTCCCTCAGTCCCTCCTTTTACTTACAGGATTTGCTCCTCTGTTTCAGTTCCACCACAAGCATGCTCCATCTCCTAACATTTCTGTAGTCAGCTCTCAAAAAGTTCCAGGGTGCGGGTGGGTTATCAAAATTTGTAACTTAAAGTTGGGTTCCTGAACTTGAAGCCAATTAATGCCATTTTAAAAATGAGGACAGGGTTTTGAGAAAAAGAAAAACGAAGGTTTATTGCTTTGCTAACAAAGATAAACACAGGGACTCTGCCAAAAGGTTGTGACTCTCTTTATCTGGAGGGACAAGGGATTTTAAAGGAGTTTCACTTATTAACCTGGGAGATACTCAGTTCTTAGGTCCCCCGCAGGCACTGCCCTCTGCAGTGAGTGTGCTCCAGGCAGCCAGCTAGGGGCTTCTATCATACTGCTTAACAAACGGGTGTAAAGTTCAATGCAGTTCCTTTAAACTCAGTCCAAAGGGTGTCAGGCTTACTTGCTTTATTTTCATGTCCGATATCCTTAAGTTTTCACCACAGAAATCACACAACAAAATGCACAAAAACAAACAAACAAAAAACATATAGAACACAGAACAAAACAAAAACAACAACAACAACAACAAAAAAAAAAAAAACAGAAATCCGGCGCCGAAACAGGAAAACAGAGGAGCAATGCAATGTCTTCCTAAAGCTCCCCGTAGGAGCGCATGCGTGCCCCTTGGCACCTCTCTACCCTTCCAGATGAATTCCCTAGAGAACAGAACAGATGACAGAATGATTCTTGTTACTGTCCCAGACAGGAGTATATGTGAGCCTCCTCAGTCCACCTCTCTGTCATCAGAAGAGATCTCCCTTAACCGGATATCAGATGTTATAAAGGCACCAATTACCTATGGATGCCTCCTCCACCAGGTGCTTGCTAATAGTTTTAATGCGGTGGTTCACTGCAGTGCTCCCTGAACTGAAGGCTAACTCCAAGGCCTTGGACCATCTCAAGTTGCACAAACCCTAGAGTTTCTCTCAAGCTTGGAGCCCTGGAAGGAAGGCCAACTTCAGAATTTACAGCAGTCTGGTCTTGTGATCTTGTCCGGCAGGGTCATCTCACTGGGGAACTCCAAAATATTAGACCAGGAACGCATGTAAAGACCACTGACTCCTAGTAAAATCAAATTAAGGCAAGCTAATTATTTCAAAGGGAAAGGCTACCTCTCCCTCCCAAAATGGCGGGAGCAAGACAGCAAACCCACCTTTCCTATAGCCCAGCTATATAGCCCAGAAAGATGCACAAAAAGGGGGTTACAGATAACAGAACTTTAACAAGCATCACACTAACGGTAGTTTAGATTTTTTTTTAAGCTCACCCCAACATCAGAAATTATGAGGACCATTAGAGCCTCAGAGACTCGTTGTCTGGCCAGGGAAAGAAAATATATATGAGGTGTCACTAAAGTTTCAGAGAGGGCTGCAATCTGGTCAGAGAGCCAGGCATGGGTGAGTTTAAGGCATGGGCAAACATTCCAAGCAGGTTCAGAATTTGCAGTAATTTATAATAAATCCAAAATTATCTTTTCATGGCTTTCTGGCAAGTGGGCTCCCAATTTTAATAAATGATCAGGTTGGGTCTATCAACCCTGTCCCTTACTTTTGGAAACTCCCCTTCCACATCCAAGCTTGTGAACTCCTGAGCATTTTCCATTCCAGATATGTATTCACAGATTTTCTAACTCTTCTCCTCTAATTGTGTATTACTTGGGGCGAATGTAATGTCAAGGCATTGTTCTGGATGAGAATGGGAAGATTTTTTGCATACACATTGGATTCATTATCTAATTTTTCATTCGAAATACTTAATCCCTGACACTAAAACCTACCCTACTGGACTCTGACTACTAATGCAAATATGATGGAGATAAATTACCCCAACAAAATAGAAATACAAGCAGTTCAGAGGAGGCATGGTGCATAGTTGGACTTGCCTTTTGCATTATGTAGTGTAGGAGTTATAAATCTAGCAAATTTTCAATTTAAATAGTTCTCCATGTGTTTGAAAGTTAACAAATATTTGAATTCCTGTCTCCCTTTCTCTGTAGCCTATTCAACACATGTATTTTTATATGCACATATCAAATCCTACCTGGTACCACACGTACATTCTTGTGAGGTGGATGAATTGGCAGATACAATTTGTGAGAATAGATCACTCATTCTAAATGCTGTTGGAACTGAAAATTCAACCTATGGGTGAGCTTCCTAGTTGAACAACATTATACATAAACCCATGTTCAGTAAAATGAATATTTTTGGATCTGTGGATGATATATATTTCATGATTAATTTAGATTGCCATATATATTGCTACTTTTTAATGTCTGTGTGTGTGTGTTTTTATATATATATATATATATATATATATATATATATATATATATATATATATATATACTCTCCAGATTTTTCAAAATATGAAATATATGTGTCTTATTATACACTCCCTAAATTCATTCATATTCATATATGTGGATTTATGATCAACTTTTCACAAGATTATTATCAGAAATATTCATCCACCTGAAATACATATTTGTTTCCTAGTACTGAAAACAAACTTCAGTGAATGGTGCACACAACTCCTAATATTTCTACAGTAACTCACCCAGTTTAACATCAATGCGTATAGATTCCTATGGGACATGAAGTGTATTTTGACGTTCATTTTTATTCAACTCTGGTACATTACTATTTCTTCAGTTAATGCACATCATAGGATAAATATTTCATCCACAATTTATCAAATTGATAGGCATTTGTTTCACTTTCAATCACTTCCTGATTCAGAACACATGTATTCCTTAATGTTTCTTGACTGCTCGTTTCATGAGACTTCTTTCCAAACACATTATTTTCAATTTCCATTATCGCTTTGAAGCAAATCTCACACACCCATCTTGATAAACCATTAAAGTAATATTACCATTATATGTATAATTGGTTGGAATTAATGATTGTATATCAATATAAGATTTTCTGCATATTTTCAGATATAAATTCAATCGATTATTTAAAGTGTAATCAGTTATATTATTTATTCACAGTATGGTCTCTTCATGCATTATCTCTACATACATAGACACAGGGTACACCTCTTTGTACCCCCAATATTAATTTATATGTCTTCAAAATATTGCTCCCAGAAATGGTGGAAAAAAATACTCTGTCAACTGATGTACATAAACATTTTATCACAGTAATATTCTGGACACAAAATGCAAAGTTCACACTTATGATTGTACCAAAGACTAAATGGAATGTAAACATGGATTACTAAAAAAATCCATGTCCAATTTGGCTAATGCTCTCAAATATCAATCCTATTAATGATTACATATTTGTTTCTTCCTAAGATTATATATTCATATTCAACCCTGTTGAAAATATCTAATACTATCACTCGCTTTATACTTTGTCTGATTTCATAATGTCTCTATAGATATCTGCTTTCCTACATATTTTCCCCAGTTCATCATTGTGACTCATTCTTCACATGTGCTGACATTGACATTCACTCACTAACCGAAACCCTGTTGCTAAAGAACTTTTGGTCCAATTCCTATACTCATTCTTTTTTCTAAACTTACTTACTATCTTCCTAATCCACCTACTGTCCCCTTTTGACTGGATATTCTCTTCGACATTCAATCATCCAAGGTACAAGGTCCTATGCCATTTTATATCGATTTATCTGAGACATCTGTGCAGAACATAATTCAAAGCTAAGTGTCACAATCAAAGGCCCAATTCCCTTCTGGGCTTCAAATCTTACCTAGATTTCTGTTTTCATACTTACATTTCATCTATTTATTCTTGTAAATATCGCAGATTCCCAATACCATTATTCATCCTGCAGAATGATTCCTAACTCAAATCGAATATGTTATTAATCCTAACCATACACTCTTCCATCAATCTAACTTTACAAAAGAGTAAGGACACAGTTTGTCTTACAATACAGGAATGTAGGGGATCTTCCACCTGCTGAGAACCTCAAAGGTCCTTACAGAAATGATCCCTGGAGAAGATGTTGACAGCTATGGAGGACCTGAGAGAGAAAAATTCATTTTCCATGGAAAACAACCAGGTCAAAATGAAGGGATGTGTCTGAATCAGCCTCTCTCTTCTTAATGTAGAGTAGTTGGACCAAATCAGGCATGTGTGGAGAGCTGTTCCCGGGTGCCGATTTTTGATATACAATTCTTAGCTTGAAGTGTCACAGTAAGTAGCGGCAGGCTCCATCTCATGGGAACCTAGGAAACAACTTTTAGGACAAAGTGTTTGCCAAGGCAGTGACCTCATTCAGTTTCTGAATGAAGTGACCTACCTCACTTCTTTGGTGATGGAACTCTCTGAACTGGGGATCCAAGAAGCCAGGCACCCAGAGTCAGTCCCAGTCCCAATCCCAGTGGGCTCACATGTTTGTATTTACCAAGGACAGAGTCAGACTTTCTTGGTACCTACTGATGTGAGGATGGCCAAATGCCAGGAGAGCTCTGAAGAGGGCCAGTTCATGAGAAAGCAGGCAGTGTCTCACCACTGGTTCCTGAAAACTTCACTGAGTTGGCCAAGGAGACCAGATCTGAGAGAGTTTCCCAATACTATTATTCATCCCGAAGAATGATTTCTAACCCAAATTGAACATGTTATTAAACCTAACATACACTGTTCCCTCAATCTAACTTTACAGAAGAGCGGGGACAGTGTTGGTCTTACAATACAGGAATGTAGGGGATCTTCCACCTGCTTAGAAACTCAAAGGTCCATGCAGAAATCATTCCTGGAGAAGATGTAGGCAGCTATGAAGGACTTGAGAGAGCAAAAGTCATCTTCCATGGCAAACAACCTGGTCAGGATAAAGGAGTGTATCTGAATCAGCCTCTCTCTTATTAATGTAGAGAAGATGGATCAAACCAGGCCTGTGTGGAGAGCTATTCCTGAGTGCCTATGGTTTATATACCATTCTAACTTGTGAAAGTGTCACAGGAAGTAGGGGCATCCTCCATCTCAAGAGACCATAGGAAGCAACTGTTAGGACAAAGTGGTTGCCAAGGGAGTGACCTCTTTCAGTTTCTGAAGGAAGTGACCTCACGTCACTTCCTTGGTGTTGGAACTCTCTGAACTTGGGATCCAGGAAGCCAGGCACCCATTGCCAGTCCCAGTCCTACTCCTAGTGGGCTCACTTCTTTGGATTTACCAGGGACAGAGTCAGTCTTTCATGGTACCTACTGATGTGGGGATGGCCAAATGCCAGAAGAGCTCTGAAGAGGGGCCTTTCCTGAGAAAGCAGGTAGTGGCTCATGCTGGATCCTGAAATCTTCGCAGAGTTGGCCACGAAGACCAGATCTGAGACAAGACAGGCTATTTTTGGGGAACATAGTATGACCCACCAGTCAGAGAATACTCCAGATAGTCACAGATGTACTTGGGGGAAGCAGGTGCCTTTGTGGGTGTTGGTGTGGGATTCTTTTTTTGTCTCATGTTCTGAGAATAGGTTAACCAGTACCCTGGTTATTAATTGGTAGTTACATTATGCTTATAGACCCCAGAACTCAGGACAGGTAGAAAAAATAAATAGAACCATTAAATAGACCTTTACGAAATTACTCTTAGAGACCTGCATAAAAGATTGGACTATGCTCCTGCCTTATCCACTGTTTCATGCAAGAAATACTCCCTCTGTTTCTTTGTGTAACCTCACCACCTGTGAAATTCTCTATGGTGCCCTTCCTCCAGTAAGGGACCTAACCCCAACTCTAAGACCTAAGGATCCCTTCCACACCCCCTAGCTTGACAGACTTAAAGCTCTTGAAAGAACTCATTGATATCTGTTCAAACAGCTGGCCACGGCCTACCAAACTGGGGACAAGGGGACTCCACTTCAATATAATGTAAGAGACTTCATCTACATAAGAAGACACCAGGTTTCATTCCTGGAACCCCGATGGAAAGGAACATACCAGGTACTACTTATAACACCTACATCAGTAAATGTATACGGAATCAATTCCTGGATCCATACCTCTCATCTCAAGCCTGCGCTCTGTCCAGACTCTTGCTGGAAACTGGAAATGACTAGTAACCCTTTCAAATTGTGTATTCACCATATGAATAAGGCTATAGACTCTCCCCTTGGCCACCAGTAGTCCTAAACCTCATCAGGTGGTTCATCAGCGATGGCTGATCACAAATCCTACTAGAGAAGAAGTATGGTCTATCTCGCTTACAGCCCCCATAGGGACCTGGTGGCCATCTCTCCACCCAGATATTTGTCAGCTGGCTATAGGTTTTTCCTATTGGGATATATCTGATAAAGTGGATCCCACTAAAATTCTATTAAATACCTTCTGTATCATCGATAATGGAAACAAACATTATGGATGTAGGGACACGCGAGCAAGATGCAGGTTGGCTAGCCCAGATTACTATGTTTGCATGGCAGACTATCAAAGCCACAAAGAGCCACGGCTGTGAGGGGAAAAAGCCAACTTCTTCTGTAAGTCATGGGGATGTTAGCATACAGGGACTGCCTGGTGGAACCCAAACTCCCCATCAAATTCAGTACACAGCATTGGCCATATTACCAATTAGACAACCAAAACCGATGGACCCCAGAAGGCTCGCTAGATCCTCAAATTATGCATGACATTTTTAACTTCTACAAGTGATCAAAAGGGTGGAAGGAGATTCCCCTATGTGAAGACCTTTTCCCTACTTCACTCACGTCCTGAACTATGCTTCTCCAATAGATCCTAACCCTCAGCCTTCTGCTCCAGACTCTCTGCTTTCACTCCCACCTGAGCAACCTGATTTCTCCCCTCCATTTACTAGATCAAAAAACCAAACCTCGGCCGGTTCTCAGACAATTGCGCCCTTGCTGAGGTATCAGGTACTGAGGTACCCCTCCACCCACTCAGTCCTCTTTTCTCCAGTAAGTGCCCAGATCAGGTCCCATCAGGTCCTCTTACCAGCTAACCCAAAGCTCAAACCAGCTGAGGAGATCCCTCAGACCACTATCCAAGATGTAATGAAAGTGACCTTTAAAGTTGCCTTGTCATCACTGAAAACAGGTGACTAAGAATTTAAAGTCCCTCACAGGCTTTTTGGGATACTCACTCCCGTCGTCCCCTCTGCTCTACCTGTTCTACTGCTCAAGTTTTTGTTGCCAGGAAAATCACAAACCTTTTTCCCAATATTCTTTTACATCTCTCCTTCCTAATTCTCAGATAAACGGAGCTGCTCTCAGCCTTGCTTTCCACGTCTTGCCCCTCTTCACCAGGCCCACAGAAAAGTCTTATATGACCTTCTCCAGAAGTCTTCACCATTGCTGACTTTAGGACTTTCAGCAAAAGAGTCCCTATAAAAGAATTCAATGTAGATAAACTCCGTGTTTTCATGTCGCCCTGTTCTACTTGGCCAGTGGCTGGAAAAATCAGCACTCCTAAGCTAGACACCCCCTTACGAGTTTTTCACAAAATAAGTGAACAAGGCCTCTGGCCTTGAGCTGGGGATTCTCAGAGATGGCTACAATTCTAAGTAAAGAAGTTACCAACTAGGCTCCATGGTAACAGCTGGCAGGGAGAAAAAAAAGAGAAAAAAAAAAGCTCTCCCTGTCCCAAGTGTCCTTGAAAAGTTAACTTGCCGAGAACAGAGGAAAAAATAACAGAAACAAAAACTGCTTTTTGTGAACTTCTGCAGACTGTGAACTTCTGAGCCCCTTCCCTTACATGTTGGGTACAAATTCTGAAACTACCTAAACTTGGGGTTCAGAAGATTAATTGATTACAACAGAAGCAATACCCTCTAAATCCGTTTGCAACCAAATAGGGCTGTTTCCCTGTCTTCGGTGCTATCTTAGATTCCTTTCCTTTTCCGTACCTACAACAGTATAATTCTATATACTTAAACATTGTTTATGTTTTCATGAAATGGTCAACAGATGTGATTAATTATGTAATGGTGCAGATGTTTCCCAGAGTGTTCTAGGATGATGCATGTTCATTTAAAGATCAAATCGGAGGGCATACAACCTGTTTCCACCGGGAACCTGTATCTCTCACTTTAGCCATCCTATTAGGAATAGGAGTTGCTGCAGGAGTGAGCACAGGAACCCTAGTCCATGGGACACAACAAATGACCCAATTAGAAGCAGCAATAGACCAAAAATTAAAGATAATAAAACCTCCATCACAGCTTTACAGGAATGTTTAACCTCTCTCTCTGAAGTTGTTTTACAGAACAGGCGAGGGTTAAACCTTCTCTTCATGAGAGAAGGGGGACTTTGTGCTGCATTGAGGGAAGAAGGTTGTTTTTATGCCGACCATACTGGAGTTGTATAAGAACCTATGAGTATATTAAGAAAATGCCTTTAAGAGTGTCAACGAGAGAGAGAGGCCCAAAAAGGGTGGTTTGAGTCTTGGTTCACACAGTCCCTCTGGTTAACTATGCTTTCATAAGCCCAGGCCTGTCCATTAATAATCCTCATATTATTGCTAACTGTAGGACCCTGTTGGCTCAACCATGTAGTTTCCTTTCTCGAAGCTCAAATTGGACAATTTAAACTTATGGTAATCAGACAACAATATACCCCACTAGGAGACATAAAATGTGACACCCTTCAATGATCACTTTCATGATTAAAAGTAACCAGAAGAAGAATTGGGGAATAAAAAGTTAATAAAATAGGTACTTGTCACTTCCTATTTTTCTGTATGCTTAATAAAACACTGTTGAAATCTTGAGAACTGTTTGCTAATCTTGTTCCCAGAATGTGCTGTCCCCAACTGCCAAACTGCAGAATGTACTCCATCATCCCGTTGAAAGCAAACTGCCCACTCTCCCTGACGCATCAATAAATTTCCCTCCCTGCCTCTCCAAGGAAAGTATATAAGCTCTGTTTAAGCTGTTCTCAGGACTCTCTGCTCTATTCAAGTGAGCTCTGAGCCCCAGCATGCTGGACCCTCAATAAACCCTTAGTTGTTGCATGAGACAGTCTCTTGGTGGTCTCTTCCTCCTATGCCTGCCCGACCATTACAATATTCCAACTCTATATTCTTATAAATATCTCAGGTTCCCAATACCATTATTCATCCAGCAGAATAATTCCTAACCCATATCAAACATGTTATTAAACATAACCATACACTCTTCCCTCAATCTAACTTTACAGAAGAGCAGGCACAGAGTTGGTATTACAATACAGGAATGTAGGGGATTGTTCATCTGCTGAGAACCTCAAAGATCCATGCAGATATGATCACTGGAGAAGATGTAGGCAGCTATGAAGGACCTGAGAGAGCAAAAGTCATCTTCCATGGAAAACAACCTGGTCAGTATGAAGGGTTGTGTCTGAATCAGGCTCTCAAATTTTAATGTAGAGAAGATGCACCAAACCAGGCCTGTTTAGAGAGTTGTTCCCGGGTGCCTATGGTTGATATACCATTCTAACTTGTGAAAGTGTCACAGGTAGTAGGGGCAGCCTGCATCTCATGGGACCCTTGGAAGCAAATGTTAGGACAAAGTGGTTGCCAAGGCAGTGACCTCATTCAGTTCCTGAAGGAATTGACCTCACCTCACTTCCTTGTTGATGGAACTATCTGAACTTGGGATCCAGGAAGCCAGGCACACAGAGCCAGTCCCAGTCCCAGTCCCAGTGGTCTCACTTGTTTGGATTTACCAAAGACAGAGTCAGTCTTTCTTGGTACCTACTGATGTGAGGATGGCAAAATGCCAAGAGAGCTCTGAAGAGGGCCCTTTCCTGAGAAAAAGGTAGTTGCTCAATGCTGGCTCCTGACAACTTTACAGAGTTGGCTAAGGAGGACAGATCTGAGAGAGAACATGCCATTTAAAGGGAACATACTGTGGCCCACTAGTCAGAGGACACTCCAAATAGTCTCAGAATTACTTAGGGAAAGGAGGTGCCTTTATGGGTGTAGGTGTAGGTTTGTGGTTTTCACTTGTTCTGAGAATAGGTATCAAAGGCGGTTTGTTTGGATTGAGTGAACTCTTTCTGGTAAGTACTTTGACAAGGCGAGTGTTTTTATGTCTGTATATAAAACGGTGTTCGTGGTTGTAGACATAAGAAGAGAGAATGCATCAATGGATGTGTCCTGTCTAGTAGAAAGCTTGCCAGCCTTCATACTGCCCAATTTATGAATGGACTGCTACTTGACTTATGGATGGGCAACATCTGCTATCCTCCAAAGTTCCTGTTTTCTTCCTGAATTCTGGCCTCTCTAAAGAATAGGCTCATGCTTTTGTGCCCAAGATATGTACCACCTCCAAGCTCTGTGACATGGACATGTACTGGATACCTGAAGGGAATGACGAGCTTCTTAGAAAACTCAGATATCAGTATGACCAGTAAAGTCTCAGTGGAGAAAGCCTGCTTTGTGCCTTTTGCTTACCTATTGTTTTATTGCCCTGAATGTCAGGAAGGTCTCTGCCTCAGGCCTCCCCTTTGTGAAGCCTGAAGAAAAGAGTTCTCAAATTGAAATGAATGGGCATCACCTGTGGCTCTGTGCTTAATTGCTTTGGAAAGGGATGTGTCTGAATCAGCCTCTTGGCACTGTGTGAGGCTGTGGCTTAGATTCTCAGGACTAGATGGATCCAAAGAAATATCTCATGTGTGCATCCAATACAAAAATGGCTAAAAGAGCAGATATTGTAGATGAAGTCTCTCGCCTTCCTATGTAAAGTTCCTGACCTCCATTAAGTGAGAATAGTGATACTTTGGGTCAAATGAGATATTTAAAGCCCTGTAGAGGCTAGCCTATAGGTGCATGGGTTTTCTCATGATTCCAGTTCACATAAAGAATCTAAACCGCACAGTAATTTGGCCTCAAATTGGAGAAGCAAAGCAGCATTAACGGCATGCCTATTTGATCACTCTTGGTTAACAGGAAGGGTGTCTAGGCCACACAGACTTTAGGAAAATGAGGGAAAAAGGGAGCTTATTTTGGACACTGTTGTGGGCTGCGCCCCTCATGGAAACCTGCTACCAGAGGTAATGATTAGTGTCTATATGGAAGAAGATGAGGGCCATGTGGGAGTGTTTTGGTTTTAATTGTGGACATTTGTATCGTGGTTGGAAGAGATGACTGGGTCCACCTGGGCTTGAACTCTGGTGTGACTCCCATTAGAGACTGAGTTCTGGAACTGACCTCAGAGCAGTATTGCCATAAATTTTGTCGGGATTTTATTAGGCCACGCATGAGAGTGACCCTTGGAAACTGAGATCTAAGGCCAGTGTGGATTTCCACAGAGCACTGGGAATCTCAGCCAGGATATAACATGATTTTATTTTTAAAGACTTGGCAGCCATAGTTGAGAGTCAAAACACACATGGAACTCACATTGTAGACCTCAATGGGTCTGGCTTCATGTGACCTTTTGGCCACTCTTTGGGAAGACTTGCCTGTGAGAGTTCTTCAGAGCATTCATTGAAATGAGCTTCCTCACCATTTAATGGTTCCTGAATTAATTGAAACCCATAGTGCCTCCAACTTCATCCTTGAAAAATGGCTAGATAAATACAATGAAATTTTTGAAATTCCCATGACCAGGTGGCACTGGAGAAACTTTGGATGTCCTGTTGCTGATCATGAGTATACCAGACGGTGCCTTGATTGACTGGGTTTCATGAAAATGGTGTAGATCAGATATGCCAGTAAGTTGGAGCCTGCTGAGCAGTGGGCCTAGAGCAATGTTGGGCAGGTGTGTGACACAAAATATGCGCTGGGGCCATTTCGATCTGCCATTGGCTTCCAAATGCCTTGTGACTGACAGGATGCAGCCAGTAGACCCTTATTTGTAAAGGCATCTTGTTATATGGAGAGTTTTGACCCTGTTCCTTACTTTTGGAAACTCCTCTACCACCTCCAAGTTTGTGAACTACTGATCATATTCCATTCCAGATTTGTGTTCTCAGAATTCCTAACTCTTTTTCCCTAATTGTGTCTTACTTGGGGTGAAAGTATTGTCAAGGCATTGTTCTGGATGAGAGTGGGAAAAATTTTGTGTAGCACATATTTGCATACACATTGGATTCATTTTCCAATTTTCCATTCAGAATACTAAATCCCTGACACTAACATATACTCTATTAGACTCTGACTACTAATCCTAATATGGTGGAGTAAAATAACCCAAACGGAATAGAAATACAAGCAGTTCAGAGAAGGCATGGTGTGTAGTTGGAATTGTCTTTTGCATTATATTGGGTAGAAGGTATAAACTAGTTAATTTTTTTATTGAAAGAGTTCTCCATGTGTTTTTAAAGTAAACAAATGTATGAATTCGTGTCTCCCTTTCTCCGTAGCATATTCAGCACATGTATTTTTATATGCACATACAGAATCCTACCTGGTACCACTCGTACAATCTTGTGAGGTGGCTTACTTGGCAGATACAAATTGCGAGAAGACATCACAGCTCCTAAACACTGTTGGAACAGAAAATTAAACCTATGGGTGAGCTTCCTAGATGAACAACATTATACATAAATCCATGTTCAGTAAAATGAATATTTTTGCATCTGTGGATGATTTATATTTCATGGTGAATTTCGATTGGCATATATATTGCTACTTTTTAATGTCTGTGTGTATATATATATATATATATATATATATATATATATATATATATATATATACAGTCTCCAGATTTTTCAAAATATGAAATATATGTGTCATATTACACACTTCCTAAATTCATTCATATTCATGTATGTGGATTTATAATCAAATTTTCACATGATTATTCTCAGAAATATTCATCCACCTGAAATACATTTTTTTTCCTACTAGTGAAAACTAACTTCAGTGAATGTTGCATACAAATCCTAATATTTCTACAGTAACTGACCCAGTTTAACATCAATGCGAGTAGATTCCAATGGGACATGCTGTGTGTTTTGACGTTCATTTTTATTCAACACTGGTACATTATGATTTCTTCAGTTTATGCACATCATAGGATATATTTTTCATCCACAGTTTCGCAAATTTATAGGCATTTGTTTCACTTTCAATCAATTCCTTCTTCAGAACACATGTATTCATCCATGTTTCTTGACTGGTCTTTTCATGAGACTTCTTTACAAAACACATTATTTTCAATTTTCATAATCATTTTTGAAGCGAAACTCAGACACCGTTCATGATAAACAATAACACTAATATTAACAATAGATGTATAACTGGTTGGAATGAATGATTTTATATCAATATAAGATATCTTAAATATTTTCAGATATCAATTCCATCCATTATTTAAAGTGGAATCAGCTATATTATTTATTCACAGTGTGGTCAATTCATGCATTATCTCTATATTCATAGACACAGGGCACACCTCTTTGTACAACCAATACTTATGTATATGTCTTCTAAATATTACTGCCAGAAATGGTGTAAGAAATACTCATGTCACCAGATCTACATACACATTTTATCACAGTAATATTCGGGACACAAAAAGTAAATGTCACACTTATGATTGTATCAGAGTCTGAATGGAAAGTGAAAATGGATTACTAAAAACATTCCTGTCCATGTTGCCTAATCCTCTCAATTATCAATCCTGTTGGTGACTACATATTTGTTTCTTCCAGAGATTATATATTCAAACTCTACCCTGTTGAAAATGCCTAATCATATCACTCACTTTATACTTTGCCTGATTTCATTATGTCTCTATTGATATGTGGTTTCCTACATATTTTCCCCAGTTCATCATTGTGACTGACCCTTCACATGAAGTTATGTTTACTTTCACTCTCTAACAAAAACACTATTGCGATAGAACATATATTCCAAATCCTATATTGACACTTCTTCCTAAACCTACTATCTACCTAATCCTACCGACTATCCGTTTTTGACTGGATGTTCTCTTCGACATTCAATCATCCAAGGTACAAGGTTCTATGCAATTATATATCTATTTTTCTGAGACATCTGTGCACAATGTAAATCAAAGTTAAGTATCCCAATCAAGGGCCCAATGCCCTCTAGGCTTCAAAATTACCTAGATTTCTGTTTTTATTCATATATTTAACCTCTATATTTTTATAAATATCGCAGGTTCCCAATACCATTATTCATCCCGCAGAATGATTCCTAACCCAATTCAAACATTTTATTAACCCTAAGAATACACTGTTCCCTCAATCTAAATTTAATGAAAAGCAGGGACAGAGTTGGTCTTACAATACAGGAATGTAGGGGATCTTCCACCTGCTGAGAACTTCAAAGATCCATGTAGAAATGAACCCTGGAGAAGATATAGTCATCTATGAAGGACCTGAGAGAGCAAAAGTCATCTTCCATGTCAAACACCCTGGTCAGGATGAAGGGATGTGTCTGAATCAGCCTCTCTCTTCTTAATGTAGAGGAGAAGGACCAAACCAGGCCTGTGTGGATAGCTATTCCCGGGTTCCAAAGGTTGACATACCATTCTAACTTGTGAACATTTCAGAGGAAGTAGGGGAACCCTCCATCTAATGGGACCCTTGGAAGCAACTATTAGGACAAAATGGTTTACAAGACAGTGAATTCATTCAGTTCCTGAAGGAAGTGACCTCACCTCACTTCCTTCGTGATGGATCTCTCTGAACTTGGGATCCTGGAAGCCAGGCACACAGAGCCAGTCCCAGTCCCAGTCCCAGTGGGCTCACTTGCTTGGATTTACCAAAGACAGAGTCAGTCTTTCTTTGTTCCTACTGATATTATGATGCCAAACGCAAGGAGAGCTCTGAAGAGGGGCCTTTCCTGAGAAAGCAGGTAGTGGCTCAAAATTCCCTTCTGACAACTTAAAAAAGTTGGCCAAGTAGACCAGATCTGAGACAGGACAGGACATTTCGGGGAAACATTGTATGGCCCACCAGTCAGAGGACACTCTGTAGAGTCACAGACCTACTTGGGGGAAGGAGGTGACTTTGTGGGTGTGGTTGTGGGTTTATGATTTTGTCTCATCTTCTGAGAATAGGTAGGAAAGGCGGTTAGTTTTTTTTTTTTTTTTTGGAGTGTACTGTTTCTAGTAAGTCGTTTTACAAGGCGAGTGTTTCTATGTCTGTGTATTCCACTGTGTCCGTAGTTGTATACATTAGAAACGAGAATGCATCAATGTATTTGTCCTGTCTAGTAGAAAGCTTCCCAGCATTCAACCTGCCCAATTTATGAATGGGTTGCGGCTTTCCTTAAGAATGGGCAACACCTACTATCTTCCTAATTACCAATTTTCTTCCTGAATTCTTTCCAATCTCCAGAATTGGCTCATGTTTTTTTGTCCAAGATATGTACCACCTCCAAGCTCTGTGACATGGCCATGTACTGGATATCTGCAGGGAATGGCGAGCATCTCAGAAAACTCAGATATCAGTGTGACCAGTAAAGTATCAGTGGAGAAACCCTGCTTTGGGCCTTTTGCTTACATAATGTTCTCTTGCCCTTAATTTCAAGAAGTTCTTTGCCTCAGGCCACCCCTTTGTGAAGCCTGAGGAAAACAGTTTTCAAATGGAAATGAATGGGCATCACCTGTGGCCCTTTGCTTTATTGCTTTGGAAAGGGATGTGTGTGATTTAGCCTCTTGGCCCTGTGTGAGGCTGTGGCTTAGATTCTCAGCACCTGATGGATCTAAAGAAAGATCCCATGTGTGCATCCAAAACCAAAATGGCCAAAAGAGCAGTCCTTGTGGATGACGTCTCGCCTTCCTCTGTGAGGTTCCTGACTTCCATCAATAGGGATCCTTTGGGTCAGAGGAGTTCTCCAAAGCCCTGCAGAGGTGCTTGGGTTTTCTCATGACTCCAATTCACATAAAGAATCTTAACCTCTGAGTCAGTTGGCCTCAAAGTAGAGAAGCGGTGTAGTCTTCACAGCATGCCTATTTCATCACGCCTGGTTCACAGAAAGTATGTCCAGGCCACCCTGACTTTAGCAAATGAGTGGCAAGGGAGCTTATTTTGGACACTGTCTTGGACTGCGCTCCTCATGAAAACCTCCAGCCAGAGGTTATGATGAGTGTCTATATGGAAGAAAATGAGGGCCATGTCGAAGTGTTTTGGTTTTAATTGTGGTCATTTGTGTGTCAGTTGGAAGAGATAACTGTGTTCACCTGGGCTTGAACTGTTGTGTGATTCCACTTAGAGACTGCTTTCTGGAACTGACCTCAGTGAAGTATTGCCATGAATTGTTTTGAGATTTTAGGAGGCCACGCATGAGATTCGCTCTTGGTATCTGTGATCTAGGCCCAGGGTGGCTTTGCACAGAAAACTGGGAATCTTTGCAAGGATATCACATGATTTTATTCTGAAAGACTTGGCAGCCATCGATGAGAGTCAAAACACACATGGACCTAACATTGTAGACCTCAATGGGCCTTGCTTATGTTACCATTTGGCCTCTGTTTCTGTAGCCTTGCCTATGAGAGTTCTCTAGAGCTTTCATTGAAATGAGCTTCCTCACCATTTAATGGTTCCTGAATTAATTGAAACCCAGAGTGTCTCAAATTCATTTTTGAAAAATGGCTAGATAAATACCATGCAAGGTTTGAAATTCCCATGACCAGGTGGCACTGGAGAACCTTTGGATATCTGGTTCCTGATCATGAGTGTACCAGACAATGCCTTGATTGACTGGGTTTCATGAAAATGGAGTAGAACAGAGATGCCTGTAAGTTGGAGCCTGCTGAGTAGTGGGCCTAGAGCTGTGGTGTGAAGGTGTGTGATAAACATCTGTGGTGGGGCCATGTGAATATGTCTTTGACTTCCAAATGGCTTGTGACTGACATGCTGCTGCCAGCAGACCCTTATATGTAAAGGCATCTTATTATATAGAGGGGTTTCAGGGCAATGTTCAGAATCAGGTTGCTCTTGTCAAGGGGGCAAGCTATGTGGGATAGAAGCCTGGTTGGTGCATTCTCCTGTAAACCCTGACCCACCACACCTGACAGAACTCCCTCCAGCACTGTGTCCCTGATGAACTCCTTGTATTTTTTGAAGCAACACCAAACTACGAGTGCAGCAGCCAGAAACACCACGAAAAGTGGAGGATGACCAAATGACTTCACAGTCCACGCGGGCAGACACTTAGACCCAGGTGGCCAAAAATTGCCGACAAAGATAGAATTCATCACTGCTGCCTAATGTTCATTGGAAAACAAGAAACCATGTCCTCCAGGTCACATAGATGCCATTCCAGATTTGATGGTCTCACTACAAAGGAAGCTAAATCTCCTGACAACAACATATACTTTAAGTGCCCAAACTCAGAGGCAGTTTGTCAAGAAGTCTTTAGGCCAAAAGAACTTCATGTTTGTGGAGTGTTTACCCTATCCCTTACTTTTGGATACTCCTCTCCCACTCCAAGGTTGTGAACTCCTGAGCATTTTCCATTCCGGATATGTATTCACAAATTTTCTAACTCTTCTCCTCTAATTGTGTCTTACTTGTGGTGAAGAAAATGTCAAGGCATTGTTCTGGATCAGAGTGGGGAGATTTTTGTGTAGCACATATTTGAATACACATGAGATTAATTTTCCTATTTTCCATTCGAAATTCTGAATCCCTGACACTTACCCATACCCTACTAGACTCTCACTACTAATCCTAATATGATGGAGAAAAATAACCCAAACAAAATAGAAATACAACCAGTTCAGAGGAGGCCTGTTGTATAGTTGGACTTGCCTTTTGCATGATAAAGGGTAGGTGTTACAAATCTAGTCAATTTTTAAATGAAAAAGTTCTCCATGTGATTTAAAGTTAACAAATATGTGAATTCTTGTTTCCCTTTCTCTGAAGCCTATTCAGAACATGTATTTTTAATGCACATATTGAATCCTACCTGGTATCACACTTATATTTTTGTGAGGTGGATGACATGGCAGATACAAATTGTGAGAAGAGATCACTCCTCCTGAACACTGTTGGAACTGAAAATTCAACCTATGGGTGAGCTTCCTAGTTTAACAACATTTTACTTAAATCCATGTTTAGTAAAATAAATATTTTTGCTTCAATGGATGATATATATTTCATGATGAATTTCTATTGGCATATATATTGCCAGTTTTTAATGTCTCTGTGTGTGTTTTTTGTATATATGTATATATATATATATATATATATATATATATATATATATATATATATATATATATATATATATTCTCCAGGTTCTTCAAAACATGAAATATATGTGTCTTTTATACACTCCATAAATTTATTCATGTTCATGTACTTGGATTTATAATCAACTTTTCAGAAGATTATTCCAGAAATATTCATCCACCTGAAATTTATATTTGTTACCTAGTACTGAAAGCTAACTTCAGTGAACGGTGCACACAAATCCTAATTTATAGTAACTGACCCAGTTTAATATCAAAGCAAGTTGATTCCTATGGGACATTTTATGTATTTTGACGTTTATTCCTATTCAACACTGGTAAATTACTATTTCTTCTTTTTTTGCACATCATAGGATATATATTTAATCCAAAAGTTATCAAATTTACAGGTATTTGTTTCACTTTCAATCACTTTCTGCTTCAGAACACACGTATTCCTGCAGGTTACTTGACTGGTCTTATCATGAAACTTCTTTCCAAACACATTATTTTTGATTTTCATAATGATTTTTGAAGCAAAATATACACAATTTTCATGATTATCCATAACCCTAATATTTCCATTAGATGTATAAATGGTTGTAATGAATGTATGTGTATCAATATAAGATTTCATGTATATTTTCAGATATCAATTCATTCCATTATTTAAAGTTGGAACCAGTTATATTTTTAATTCTCAGTATGGTCTCTTCATGCATTATCTCAATATTCATAAACACATGGTACACCCATTTGTACCCCCAATACTAATTTATGCATCTTCAAAATATTGCTCCCAGAAACAGTGGAAGAAATACTCCACCTGATCTACATATACATTTTATCACTGTAATAATCTGGACACAAAATGCAAAGTTCACCTTTATGATTGTACCAAAGCCTAAATGGAAATTGACCATGGATTACTAAAACATCTATGTCTAAATTGCCTAATGCTCTCAAATGTCAATCTATTTGTGACTCCATATTTATTTTTCCCTAAGATTATACAGTCAAGTTCAACCCTGTTGAAAATGTCTAATATCATCACTCACTTTGTACTATACCTGATTTCCTAATATCTCTATTGATATCTGCTTTGCTACATATTTTCCCCAGTTCATCATTGTGAGTGACCCTAAACATGTGCTGATATTGACATTCACTCTCTAACCGAAACCCTATTGTTAAAGAACTTTTGGTCCAAAGTCTATACTCGCCCTCATTTCAACACCTACCGACTATCTTCCTGATCCTACAGACTATCCCTGTTTGATTGGATGTTCTCTTCTACATTCAATCATCCAAGGTACAAGGTCCTATTTCATTGTATATCGATTTATCTGAGACATCTGTGCATAACATAATTCAATGCTAAGTATCCCAATCAAAGGCCCAATGCCCTTCTGGGCTTCAAATCTTACCTAGATTTCTGTTTTCATACTTATATTTCACCTATATATTCTTAAAAATGTCACAGGTTCCCAATACCATTATTAATTGAGCGGAATGATTCCTAACCCAAATCAAACATGTTATTAACCTTAACCATACACTGATCCCTCAATCTAACTTTTCAGAAGAGCAGGGACAGAGTTGGTCTCAAAATACAGGCATGTAGGGGATTCTCCACCTGCTGAGAACCTAAAAGGCCCATGCAGAAATGATCCATGGAGAAGATGTAGGCAGCTATGAAGGACCTGAGAGAGCAAAAGACATCTTCCATGGTGAATAACCTGGTCAGGATAAAGGGTTGTGTCTGAATGAGCCTCTCTTTTTTTCATATAGATAAGATGGACCAAAACAGGCCTATGTGGAGAGCTGTCCCTAGGTGCCTATGGTTGATATACCATTATAACCTGTGAAAGTATCACAGGAAGTAGGGGCAGCCTCCATATCATGGGACCTTTGGAAGCAACTGTGAAGGCAAAGAGGTTGTCAAGATAGTGACCTCATTCAGTTCCTGAAGGAAGTGACCTCATCACACTTCTTTGGTGATGGAACTGTCTGAACTTGGTATCCAGGAAGCCAGGCACTCAGAGCCAGTCACAGTCCCAGTCCCAGGGGTCTCAATTTTTTTGATTTACCAAGGAGAGAGTCAGAGTTTCTTGGTAACTACTGATGTGTGGATGGCCAAATGCCAGGAAAGCTCTGAAGATTGGCCTTTTCTGAGAAAGCAGGTAGTGGCTCACCACTGGCTCCTGACAACTTCACAGAGTTGGACAAGGAGACCAGATCTGAGAAAGGACAGGCCATTTCAGTGGAACATAGTATGACCCACCAGTCATAGGACACTCTGGATAGTCACAGTCCTACTTGGGGGAAGGAGGTGCCTTTGTATGTGTGTGTGTTTGTGGTTTTGTCTAATGTTCTGAGAATAGGTAGTAGCGGCGGTTTGTTTGGTTTTGAGTGAACTGTTTCTAGTAAGTCATTTGACAAGGCGAGTGTTTCTATGTCTCTGAATCCCACTGTGTCCGTGGTTGTAGACAGTTGAAAAGAGAATGGATCAATGGATTTGTGTTGTCTAGTAGAACGCATCCCAGCATGTATCCTGCCAAATTTATTAATGGTCTGAGGCTTTCCTTATCGATGGGCAACACCTGCTATCTTTCTAAGTTCCTGTTTTCTTCCTGAATTCTGGCCAATATCCAGAATAGGCTCATGGTTTTCTCTCCAAGATATGTACCACCTAAAAGCTCTGTGACATGGCCATGTACTGGATAGCTGAAGGGAATGGAGAGCATCTCAGAATACTCAGATATCAGAGTGACCATTTAAGTCTCATTGGAGAAACCCTGCTTTGGGCCTTTTGCTTACCTATTGTTCTGTTGACCTGAATGTCAGCAAGGTCTTTGCCTCAGGCCATCTCTTTTTGAAACCTGAAGAAAACAGTTTTCAAATGGAAATGAATGGACATCCCCTGTGGCTCTTTTCTTAATTTCTTTGGAAGGAGATGTGTCTGATTCAGCCTTTTGGCCCTTTGTCAGTCTGTGGCTTAGATTATCAGCACCTGATGGATCTAAAGAATGATCCCATGTGTGCATTCAAACCAAACTGGCCAAAAGAGCAGTCATTATGGATAAAGTCTCTCACCTTCCTTTGTAAGGTTCCTGACCTCCATCAAGTGAGAATAGGGATCCTTTGGGTCAATTGAGTTCTTAAAAGCCCTGCAGAGGCTAGCCCATAGGTGCTTGGGTTTTCTGATTACTCCAATTCACATAAAGAATCTAAACCCCACAGTCAGTAGGCCTCAAATTGGTGAACCGAAGTAGTATTAATGGCAGGCCTATTTGACCACTCCTGGTTCACAGGAAGGTTGTACAGGCCACCCTGACTTTAGGCAAACCAGAGGCAAGGGAGCTTATTTTGGACACTGTCTTGGGCTGCGCCCCTCATGGAAACCTTTAGCCAGAGGATATGATGAGTGTCTATATGGAAGAATATGAGGGCCATGTGGGAGTGTTTTGGTTTTAATTGTGGTCATTTGTGTGGCAGTTGGAAGAGATTACTTGTAAGATTCCAGCAGACGTCGGAGGAAGAGACTACCAAGAGACTGGCTCATGCAACAGCAATGGGGATTTATTGAGGATCCAATTCAGTTCGCTGGGTCTCTGTGCTCACTCAACAAGCAACAGCGGCCCAGATCCCCGAGAAGAGGTTAAGCACTGCTTCAGTACACTTTTTGGGTAGGCAGAGGCTTTATATATATCAGAGGAAATCATCTTGATCAGCCGGAAAATCGAACAACAACTCTCCAACTTGATTAGCACATTCATTGGTGGAATCAGGTTGGGCGGGGGTGATAGGTCGATCCTAAGGAGGGGGGTACATTCAAACTGATTGGTTTGGGCCCTGATATGCTTAGGTGCCAAGCTGCACAGGGTCCTAGATTATTAAACAACTGGATGGTCAGGGGGAATATTTAATGGGCAGTGAAAAGATTGTCCTAACAGCTACAGGAATTTCAGGTTTTAGGTTTAGCATGGGAACTTAACAATACCTGGTCCTTTACATTTTAACTCAGGCTTTGCAGCTTAGAAACTTTACAACACCCGCTATTTTACACTTTAACTTCAATTTCTTTTACCCTAACAGACTGGGTCCACCTGGGTGTGAACTCTGGTGTGATTCCCCTTAGACACTGAGTTCTGGAACTGAACTCAGAGAAGAGGTGTCATGAATTGTGTTGGGATTATAAGAGGCCACACATGAGAGTTGCCCTTGGAAACTGAGATCTAGGCCCAGGGTGGCTTTCCACAGAGCATTGGAAATTTCAGCCAGGATATCACATGATTTTATTCTGAATGACTTGGCAGCCATAGTTGAGAGTCAAAACACACATGAAACTCACACTGTAGACCTCAATGGGCCTGGTTTCATGTGACCTTTTGGCCACTCTTTGAGAAGCCTTGTCTGTGAGAGTTCTATAGAGATTTCATTGAAATCAGCTTTCTCAAAATTTAAAGGTTCCTGAATGAATTGAAACCCACAGTGCCTCCAACTTCATCCTTGAAAAATGGCTAGATAAATACCATGAAATTTTTGAAATTCCCAGGACCAGGTACCACTGGAGAAAGTTTGGATGTCCGGTTTCTGATCATGAGTATAACAGACAGTGCCTTGATTCACTGGGTTTCATGCAAATGGTGTAGAACAGAGATGCCAGTAAGTTGGAGCCTTCTGAGTAGTGGGCCTAGAGCAGTGGAGGGCAGGTGTGTGATAAAACATCTGTGGTGGGGCCATGGGGATCTTCCATTGTCTTTCAAATGGCTTGTGACTGACATGGTGCAGCCAGCAGACCCTTATATGTAAAGGCATCTTGTTATTTGGAGAGGTTTCAGGGCAATGTTCAGAATCAGGATGTTATGGTCAAGGGAAAAGCTATGTGGGATAGAAGCATGGTTGGTGCATTCTCTTGCAGACCCTTACCCACCACAGGTGACAGAACTCCCTCCAGCACTGTACCAGGTGAACTACTTGTATTTCGTGAAGCAAATAACAAACTCCCAGTGCAGCAGTAAGAAATACCACGAAAAGTGGAGGATGACCAAATGGCTTCACAGTCCACACAGAGAGAAACTTAGCCCCCAGTGGACACTGTTAACCTACATAGAGAGAAATCAGCACTGCTGCCTCATGTTCAGTGGAAAATAAGAAACTATGTCCTCCAGGTCACATACATGCACACCCAGCTTTGATGGTCTCACTACAAAGGAAGCTCCTGACAAATACTTATATTTCAAGTGCGCAACCTCAGAGGCAGTTTCTCAAGAAGTCTTTAGGCCAGCAGAGCTCCATGTTTGTTGAGTGTTTACCCTGTCCCTTACTTTTGGAAACTCCTCTACCACCTCCAAGGTTGTGAACTCCTGAGCGTATTCCATTCCAGATATGTATTCACAGAATTTTTAACTCTTCTCCTCTAATTGTGTCTTACTTCAGGCGAGGGTAATGTCAAGGCATTTTTCTGTATGAGAGTGCAAAAATTTGTGTGCAGCATTTATTTGAAATACTGAATCCCTGACATTAACCCATATCCTAATAGACTTTGACTACTAATCCTAATATGATGGAGAAAAATAACTCAAACAAAATAGAAATACAAGCATTTCATAGGAGGCATGGTGTATAGTTGGACTTGCCTTTTGCATTATATAGGGTAGGAGTAATAAATCTAGTCAATTTTTAATTGAAATAGTTTTCCATGTGTTTTTAAAGTTAACAAATATGTAAATTACTGTCTCCCATTCTCTCTAGCTTATTCAGAACATGTGTTTTTATATGCACATATAGAATCCTACCTGGTTATCACACATACAGTCTCATGAGGAGGCAGATTGGCAGATACAAATTGTGAGAAATGACCACTCCTCGTAAACGCTGTTGGAACTGAAAATACAACCCATGGGTGAGCTTCCTATTTGAACAACCTTATACAAAAATCCATGTTCAGTGAAATTAATATTTTTGGATCTGATGATGATATATATTTCACGATAAATTTCGATTGGCATATATATTGCAATTTTTAATGTCTCTCTGTGTGTGTGTGTGTATATATATATATAAGTATATATATATATATATATATATATATATACATATATATATATAAGTATATATATATATATATACATATATATATATATAAATGCACTCTGTCTAGATTTTTCAAAATATGAAACATGTGTCTTATTGTAGACTCGCTAAATTCATTTATATTCATGTATGTGGATTTATAATCAACTTTTCACAAGATTATTCTCAGAAATACTCATCCACCTAAAATACATACTTGTTTCCTAGTACTGAAAACTATCTTCGTTGAATGGTGCATACATATCCTAACATTTATACAGTAACTGACCCTGTTTAACATCAATTCAAGTAGATTACTATGGGACATTATGTGTATTTTGAAGTTCATTTTTATTCAACACTGGTACATTGCTATTTCTTCAGTTTATGCACATCATAGGATACATATTTCATCCACAAGTTAGCAAATTGATAGGCATTTGTTTCACTTTCAGTCACTTCCTGCTTCAGAACACATGTATTTCTCCATGTTTCTTGACTGATATTTTCATGAGACTTCTTTCCAAACACATTATTTTCGATTTCCGTAATCACTTTTGAACCAAAACCCACACACCTTTCATGATAACCCATAACCCTAATATTACCATTAGATGTATAACTCGTTGGAATGAATGACTGTATATCAATATTAGATTTCTTATATATTTTCAGATATCAATTCAATCCATTATTTAAAGTGGAACCAGTTATATTATTTATTCACATGATGGTCAATTGATGCATTATCAATATATTCTATGACACAGGGTATACCCTTTTTACCCCCAATACTAATTTATATTTCTTCAAAATAGTGCTCCCAGAAATGGTGGAAGAAATACCCATGTCACCTGATCTACATATACATTTTATCACAGTAATATTCTGGACACATAAAACAAAGGTCACTCCTATGATTGTACCAAAGCCTAAATGGAAAATGAGCATGGATTAGTAAATGCACCCATGTCCAGGTTGCCTAATGCTCTCAAATGTCAATCCTATTGGTGACTACATATTTGTTTCTTTCTAACATTATATATCCAAACTCAACCCTGTTGAAAATGTCTAGTCCTATGACTCAGTTTATACTTTGCCTGATTTCCTAATGTCTCTATTAATATCTGCTTTCCTCCATATTTTCCCCAGTTCATCATCGTGACTGACTCTTCACATGTGCTAACATTTACATTCACTCTCAACTGAAACCATATTGCTAAAGAACTTTTGGTCCAGATCCTATACTCACTCTTCTTCCTAAAACTACTATCTCCTGTTCCTACCGAGTATTCCTTTTTGACTTGATGTTCTCTTCTACATTCAATCATTCAAGGTACATGGTCCTATGCCATTGTATATCGATTTATCTGAGACATCTGTTCAGAACGTAATTCAACGCTAAGTATCCCAATCAAGTTCCCATGCCATTCTCGGCTTCAAATCTTAACTAGATTTCTGTTTTCATACTTATATTTCACCTATATATTCTTGTAAATATCGCGGGTTCCCGATACTGTTATTCAACCCTCAGAATGATTCCTCACCCAAATCGAACCTGTTATTCACCCTAATCATACACTCTTCCCTCAATCTAACTTTACAGAAGAGCAGGGAAGGAGTTGGTATTTCAATACAGGAATGTAGGCGATCTTCCACCTATTGAGAACCTCAAATGTCCTACATAAATGACACCTGGATAAGTTGTAGGCAGCTATGAAAGACCTGAGAGAGTAAAAGTCATCTTCCATGGAAAACAACCTGGTCAGGATGTAGGGATATGTATGAATCAGCCTCTCACTTATTAATGTAGAGAAGATGGACCAAACCAGGCCTGTGTGGAGAGCTGTTCCTGTGTGCCTATGGTTGATATACCATTCTAACTTGTGAAAGTGTCACAGGAAGCAGGGGCAGCCTCCATCTCATGGGACCCTTGGAGTCAACTCTTAGGACAAAGTGGTTGCCAAGGCAGTGAACTCATTCAATTCCTGAAGGAAGTGACTTACGTCACTTCCATGGTGATCAAACTCTCTGAACTTAGATCCAGTAAGCCAGGCACCCAGAGCCAGTCCAAGTCCCAGTCTTAGTGGTCTCACTTGTTTTGATTTTCCAAGGATAGAGTCAATCTTTCTTGATACCTACCGATGTGGGAATGGCCAAATAACAGGAAAGCTCTCAAGAGGGGCCTTTTCTGAGCAAGCAGGTAGAGGCTCACCCCTGGCTTCTGACAAGTTCACAGAGTTGACCAAGGAGACCTAATCTCATACAGGACAGGCCATCTCAGGGGAACATATTGTGGCCCACCAGTCAGAGGACACTCCGGATAGTCACAGATCCATTTGAGGGAAGGAGGTGCCTTTGTTATGTGGGTGTGGTTTTTTGGTTTGTCTCATATTCTGAGAATATGTAGGAAAGGTGGTTTGTTTGGTTTGTAGTGAACTGTTTTTAATAAGTCATTTGACAAGGCGACTGTTTCTATGTCTGTGTATCGCACTGTGTCCGTGGTTGTAGACATTAGAAAAGAGAATGATTCAATGGATGTGTCCTGTCTGGTAGAAAGCTTCCCAGCATTCATCCTGCCCGATTTATGTATGGACTTTGGCTTGCCTTATCGATGGGCAACACCTGCTAATTTCCTAAGTTGCTGTTTTCTTCCTGAATTCTGGCCACTCTCCAGAAGAGGCTCATGGTTTTGTGTCCAAGATATGAATCACTTCCAAGGTCTGTGACATGGCTATGTTCTGGATAGCTGAAGTGAATGGCGAGAATCTCAGAAAACTCAGATCACTGTGACCAGAAAAGTCTCAGTGGATAAACCCTGCTTTGCGACTTTTGCTTACATTTTGTTCTGTTACCCTGAATGTCAGGTAGTTCTTTGCCTCAGGCCACCCCTTTGTGAAACCTGAAGAAAACAGTTTTCAAATGGAAATGAATGGAAATCACCTGTGGCTCTTTGCTTAATTGCTTTGGAAAGGGATGTGTCTGAATCAGCCTCTTAGCTCTGTGTGAGGCTGTTGATTAAATTCTCAGCCCCTTATGGATCTAAAGAAAGATCCCATGTGTGCATCCAAAACCAAAATGGCCGAAAGTACAGTCATTGCAGATGAAGTCTTTCGCCTTCCTCTGTAAGGTTCCTGACCTCTATAAAGTGAGAATAGGGAAGATAGACCAAGCCAATTGATGTCTCCTTTTGGAAAAATTGTACCACCAATGAGAGCATCAGCAAAATTACCCCAACACTACCACAAGTCGCTGCACCAACAGATAGTTCACAATGCATACATGTTAGTTCACAATGCATACAAGTGATATATATTCCAGGCAAGTTCTGCAAGCAGTTCAGTGATGGCTATTGCAGAAGCTGTAGATTGGTTTTATCTTTGTCTTCACCAGCACTGGGTTGAAGATTGGAATTCTGGCAATAATGGCTAAAGAAAAAATTACTTACCATTCCAGAAGGCACTAAAAAACCCAATTATCTTAACAATTTACATTATCTTGAAGAGAATTATTAAATATAATGAAAAGGAAAGGTGAAAGTCAACAAACAGTTCTGCTAAACTCCTTTTTTTGTTCACATATTAAAACAATCCTCAACAGTTGTTTACCCAATTTAAATTAAACTATTTAAATCACGTGAATAAAAAAAAAATTGGATCCATTTTTTCATGAGCGCACATCATATATGATATATGGATATATGTACATTCAAACATAAAACACAAAACACAAGTGTGCACAAATAATATAATATATACAACACATAACATAATAGTAAAGGCCTTATAACTTTTTACAGGTGAAATCACCATTGGAATGTCTAAAAACTCTATAGTCAAAAAATAGAACTGATCAGCAAAACATTAACCTAGGTCTGTATGATCTCAAAAAAAAAAAAAAAAAATAGAAAATAGAACTTCATGATGTGGGAAAGGGCAATAATAAAATAGATATTGAAAAAAGCATCCTGGTTCTGTCGCAGATGTAAGGAGAGCCAAACTGGAGTTTTGGATATCAGCTGTTATGAATTTGAGCCAAATCATCTTCTTTTTGGTCTATAGAAATCACTTTAGTTAATTTCTCTGGAATCCATATTGCCTGCTGTTCTTCCTGTGGAAACACACAAACAGACCCCTGACTAAAGACAATCACTGGGTCAGGACTTTAGTTAATCTCTCCAAAATCCAAATCAGCTGCTGTTCTTCCTGTGGAAACACACAAACAGACGCCCGACTCCAGACAATTACTGGGTCAACACTTTTCCATTGTCCTATTAGAATATCCTTCCAAAGGACCTTGGGCTTATGCACATTTTTTGGAAACATATGCCTTTCCACAGCACTAAGTCCTGATGAATCCAAGTTTAAAAAGTTTAGAGTAAAAAGCGTTAATTTAAGTTTATCTTTGGGGAATATATACCCCTTCTCAATTCCGTCTTTGTGCTTTAATAAGTACATTTTTATTGTTTGATGTGCTCTTTCAACTATGCCTTGTCCCTGTGGATTGTATGGGATTCCTGTTATATGAGTAATGCCAAATGATGAGCAAAATTGTTTAAAAGAGTTAGAAGTGTAACCGGGGGCATTATCTGTTTTTAACTGTTTTGGAATGCCCACAGTGGCAAAATTTTGTAAGCAATGAGCTATAACATCTTTAGTTTTTTTCTCCAGCATGAAGGGAGCCCATTAAAAATCCAGAACAAATATCAACTGTAACATGCAAATATTTTAATTTTCCAAATTCTGGCAAGTGTGTGACGTCCATCTGCCAAATATGGTTAGGTATCAATCCTCTAGAATTGACTCCAAGATTAACTTGTGGTAAAAAGGTCACACAATTTTGACATTGTTTTATAATTTGTCTAGATGTTCCTTAGTTTTTTTGAAATGCTTTTGTAAAGTATAAGCATTGACATGGAACTTTTTAAGAAAATTTATTGCTTCTTCTAGTGTAAAGAAAATATGTATGTATGTCAATTGTAGTTTTATCTGCTAAATCATTGCCCAAACTAAGGGCTTTAGGCAATCCTGTATGTGCCCTGATATGTCCTATAAAGAATGGATCTTTTCTGTCCCAGATTAGACTTTGTATAGTGGAAAGCAAAGAGAAAACAGTAGAGAAAGGGGAAATCCTACCAGCATCTTCAAGGGATACTATAGCATTAACTATATACTGACTATCGGAAAATAAATTAAATACAGAATCTTTAAAAATCACAAAAGCTTGTAATACTGTACTAAGCTCTACCTTGTGAGCTGATTGTTTTGGTACTAAAAATATAAAAGTTGGATCAGGTGTAACTATTGCTGTTGTACCATTATTTAACCCATCGGTGAATATATTTGGAGCATTCATTATAGGTGTTTTCTTGTCATTTTTGGAAAAATTACAGGATGTGATGACCAAAAAGACAATAAAAGATAAGATGGTAAGTGGTTATCAAATGAAACATTAGATTTACACACGATTATTGCCCAAGTATTTAACTAATTAGCTAATTCATCAATTTGATTCATAGTATATGGAGTAATAATTTTATTGGGTGAAATTCCACACACACTCTTTTTGCTGCTTTTATTCCTATGAGTATTAATTCTCCCTCAGCCTCAGGATAGCAAGTAATAATAGTGTTAGAAGAATAAGATAAATGTATCCATAATAATGGACCTTCTTCCCAAAATACTCCTGTAGAAATATTTTTTTTTGTTGTTAGTACAATAAATAATAAATGCAAAATTATATCAACTCTATCCAAAAGCATATTTCCCATATATGTTTCAATGATTTTTATTGCTTTTCTTGCTTCAGGCGTTAACATTCTGAGTGAATTTGGATCTCATGGTCCTTTTAGGATATCAAATAAAGGTCCCAACTCTCCTGTTGGTATACCTAGATGAGGCCTTATCCAATTTAAGTCTCCTAATAACTCTTGAAAGTCATTAATTGATTTGAGTTGATCTACTCGTATTTGAATTTTTGGTTGACTGACCATGGTTGAGGATAATAGAGCTACTAAATAATTAATTGGAAAATTTAATTGTATTTTACCTATTGCTATCTCTAGGTTATAATTTTTTAATACGTTTGTAAGTGTGGCATACCATTCTAGCAATGGGTTTTTAACTTTGTGTGCTAATAATACATCATCCATATAGTGAAAAATTTGTATTTCAGGAATTTGATTTCTAAGTGGCTGGATTACTTTGTTAACATAAATTTGACGCATAGTTGGGCTGTTAGCCATCCCTTGAGGGAGTACTTTCCACTCATATCTCTTGTCAGGACCTTCATGATTCAGTGCAGGTATAGTAAATGCAAAACTTGGAATATCCTCAGGATGAATTGGAATTGAAAATAAAACGATCTTTAATATCTACAACGAAAACATACCAAGTTTTTGGCAAAGCACACAATTGAGGAATCTCTGATTGAGCAGGTCCCATAAAAACCATCCCATTATTAATGGCTCTTAAATCTTGCAATAATCTCCATTTACCAGATTTCTTTTTAAGGACAAAAATGAGAGTATTATGGGGAGACACAGAAGGTTGTATATGTCCTTCCGCTAATTGTTGTTTGACCAGGTCATGGGCTACTTGTATCTTTTCTTTAGTCAGGGGCCACTGAGGAACCCATACTGGTCTTTCTGATTTCCAAGTAATATTTATTGTCTCAGTGGCCCTTTCTGAAAATCCAACCCATATCTATCTGTTCCTTGATCTTTTTGTATTGGTGTTGCTATACCTTGTTCTTGCTTTTCTAATCTTTTTCCTTTCCTAAAATCTTGTCTAGCCATAATAGTGGGTGAATTTTGATTGATGTTATTTGTTAATGTCAAACCTAATTGATCTAGGACATCTCATCCTTATAAATTTACGGGAAGATGTTCCAATACATATGGCTGTATAGTTCCTTCACATCCTTCAGGATTCTTCCAATCTAATACCGTTGCACTTTTATGGGGATTAGTCGCCACTCCTAGGCCTCGAAGCGTTTGAGTGGCTTGTTGTAATGGCCAATGTTTTGGCCATTCTTGACGACAGATGATGCTAAGGTCTGCACCTGTATCCAGTAGCCCATTGAATTCATGTCCTTGAATATTTAGTTTTAGCATGGGGCGAGAATATAAATTTAAAGAAAGCATAGCCCAATCTACACCTGTGGAGCCTAATCCTTTGGAACCCCTTTCTACAGCATAACTGTAAAATTTATCATGTGGGCTGGGTATTATTATTAATTGTGCTATTCTATCTCCTGGAGAAATTACTGATATACCCTTTGGAAAACTGGTTATAATTTTTATTTCACCTTCATAATCGGGATCAATTACCCCAGGACTCATCATAAGTCCTTTTAGAGTAGAAGAGCTGCATCCCAATAATAAGCCTACTGTTCTTTTGGGAAGAGGTCGTTTCACCCCTGTGGGAATGATTTGAACTCCCATCTCTGGAGTTAGTATTGATCTGGCGGAGGCACAGATGTCCAACCCTGCGCTCCCTCTGGTTTGTCTGATGAGGGATCTGATGAACAATGTGTCGTGGGCACTACACTGATGGGGTTGCTGGTTTCCTCCAGTGCTCCATATATTTGCGGTTTCGGGCCCCAGAGCTTTGGGCCCCCCTGTCCATTTTTTGGCAATGGAGCCGGATGCCTTTCTTCATGATATCGTGGATAAACACCTGGTGCTTGTTTGTTTTTTGATAATGGAGTACCCTCTATGGTGGTTTGAGAATGGTATTCATTAGCCCAATGTCTCCCTCTACGTCATTGTGGCCAAATACCCGGTATTCTAGTCCTTTGATACCTAGTTTTGTTAAACCCTCCTCCTATGGGGCAATTCCTTTTAAAAAGTCCTGTTTGTTCACAATTGTAGCATGTTCTTGGCCTATCTTCTAAAGCCTGTTTTACTAAAGCTGCCACAATTTGCCCTTTTTCATTAATGTCTCTGGCATCTAAAGCCTGTTTCATTGCAGCTGCCACGACTTGCTCTTGTTCATTAATGTCTCTACCAAATTTAATAAATGTGTTTAAATCTTCATGTTTCCATGGTCTAATGATACCTCTGCAGCAATGATTCGCTTGGTCATAAGCCAGTTGTTTTAATAATGGCATTGCTTGTTCTGTATTTCCAAAAACTCTGTAGCTGTTTCAATAAGCCTATCTACAAATCCAGCGTAAGATTCATTAGCTCCTTGTATTACCTTAGATAATTGACCTTGTAAACCTCCATGTCCTTGTAAAGTCTTCCATGCCCTAACTGCCTCTACAGCAATTTGTGCGTATATGCCAGAATCATATGGAATTTGTTGTTGCTGATCCTCATAAGGTCTCTTTTCTAACAACAAATCTAGATTTCTCTGAGGATAACCAGCTGCTGCATTTCGCCTAGACATCTCTTTGCAAAATTCCTCACTGGCAACCTTCCATAATAGGTATTGACCTCCATTTAGCACAGCTTTACACATATTAGCCCAATCTGCTGGCGTCATGTTCAAGGTGTTAATGGATTCGACCAAGCTTACAATGAAGTGTGCTTGAGGACCGTATGTTGTTACAGCCTCTTTTAGCTGCTTCACTATTTTGAAATTTAAAGCATGGTGAATTCGCTGCCCTCCTACCTCAAATACAGGGCATGTTAATACTTGAGATCCTGTCTCAGGATCCGAACTATCAACTGTTGGGGTTGGGGGCCTCCCAGCACATGGAGGTGGCCTTGTTAGTTGGACATTTACATCCTCTGGTGACAGAAAGGTGTTAGTAGCAGTCTCCTTTTTTAACTTTGCCCCTGATTGCTTTTTATGCTCTAAACTTGGTTCCTCTATCTTTGTCTGAACTGAAGGCTTTGGACTAAGCAAACCAGATATGAACGTCCACAATGGCAATGTGCCAACTGGCATAGTCCCTCGGCTGCTCTTTTCTAATCCTTTTAAATCTTCACCATGATGGTTCCATTGTGATATATTTAATGACTCCTCCTTCAAAAGCCATGGGCTACATTTTTGTATTGTATCAACAAATGCCCTGACTGTCCTTGATATTTCTGAGATGCCTCCTTTCTCTAACAATTTATTTAACACTCTTTCAGTTTGTTTTTTTACTAATTTCTGATCCCGTATTTCTATTATAATACAACCCAACAAGATGACGCCAAACAAAACTGAGACAGAATGAATTAAAAAGGGAACAACAAAAAGTCATTATAGCCTTTCTATCCTCCTGACATGTGCATCCGTCCTTTATACCTATCTGTTCCTCAGACGTAAATAGTTTTTTCTCAGATGTGAGTGGTTTTTCTTCCATCCCACTCATCTCCAGGAACAGGCAACTTAAAACAAAAGTGAAGCAAAACAAAGGAGTCATCTTAAAATGGCTACCCATCCTTTCACCTTGCCCACAGGGGCAAGCAGCTTACCTTATCACTTACCCTCAGTCGTTCCCCATGTGAGCCACAAAATGCTGCAGTCTGGCTGGGCATGATTCAGGAGCCACTTGTCAAAAAAAAAAAAAAACTAACTTTATTTTTAGAACCACACACGGCAAACAAAACAACTCCTCAGGAAAAACCCTCAGAGCCCAACTGCCACTACTGGCTTCCTTGTAAAGTCTCTCTCACACACACAAGCCTCTCCACCTGCCACAATCCTACTGCTCTTGAGGCCGATTGGCTGGGTGGAGCCAAAAAAGTTCCCCAAGGAGCAGCTCCATGGTCTGAAAGAGCAGGGAAACAGCCCAATGAGCATCACCACAGAGGAGCCAATCAGCTAGATGATGCTGAGGTCGCTGTGAGCCAATAATCAGCCGGCAGCTGGAAATTTGCTGGCAGCTGGAAGTTTGCTGGGGCCCCTTCAGCTGTGGCTCTCAACAAATTCCTGTCTCATTTCTCTGTTGCCTATTCAGCACATGTATTTTTATATGCACATATAGTATCCTATCTGTTATCACATGTACATTTTTGTGAGGTGGCTGACTTGGCAGATACAAATTATGAGAAGAGATCACTCCTCCTAAACATTGTTGGAACTGAAAATTCAAAATATGGGTGAGCTTCCTAGTAGAATAACATTATACATAAATCCATTTTCGGTGAAATAAATATTTTTGCATCTGTGGATGACATATATATTTCATGATGAATTTTGATTGGAATACACACTCTACAAATTTTTCAAAATATGAAATATATGAGTCTTATTATACACTCCTTAAAATCATTCATATTCATGTATGTGGATTTATGATCAACTTTTCACAAGATAATTCTCAGAAATATTCATCAACCTGAAATACATATTTGTTACCTAGTACTGAAAGATAACTTCAGTGGATGGTGCATACAAATCCTAATATTTCTACAGTAATACCCAGTTTAATATCAATGCAAGTAGTTTCCTATGGGACATGATGTGTATTTTCCGGTTCATTTTTATTCAACAGTGGTACATTACTATTTTCTCAGTTTATGCACATCATAGGATATATATTTCATCCACAAGTTCACAAATTTATAGGCATTTGTTTCAATTTCAATCACTTCCTGCTTCAGAACACATATATTCCTCCAGATTTTTTGACTGGTCTTTTCATGAGACTTCTTTTCAAACACATTATTTTTGATTTCCATAATCACTTTTGAAGCAAAACTCACACATTCTTCTTGATAAACCATAACCCTAATATTACCGTTAGATTTATGACTGGTTATAATGAATGTATGTATATCAATTTAAGATTTCCTTTACATTTTCAGATATTAATTAAATCAATTATTTAAAGTTGGAACCAGTTACATTATTTGTTCACAGTATGGTCTATTCATGCATTATTTCTATAATCATAGACACATGGTACACCTCTTTGTTCCCCCAATACGAATTTATACGTCTTCAAAATATTGCTCCCACTAATGGTGGAAGAAATACTCATGTCACCTAATCTACATATACATTTTATCACAGTAACATTCTGGACACAGAAAACAAAGGTCACTCTTATGATTGTACCAAAGCCTAAAAGGAAAGTGAGCATGCATTACTAAAAACATCCATGTCCAGGTTGCCTAATGCTCTCAAATGTAAATCCTATTGTTGACTATATATTTGTTTCTTCCTAAGATTATATATTCAATCTCAAGCCTGTTGAAAATATCTCATCCTATCCCTCACTTTAAACTTTGCCTGATTTCTTAAAGTCTCTATTGACATCTGCTTTCCTACATATTTTCCCCAGTTCTCATTGTGACTGACTCTTCACATGTGCTGATATTTACATTCACTCTTTACTTGAAAACCTATTGCTAGAGAACTTTTTGTCCAAATCCTATACTCACTCTTGTTTCTAAACCTAGCAACTATCTTCCTAATCCTACGGACTTTCTTTTTTTAATTGGATGTTCTCTTCAACATTCAATCATCCAAGGTACAAGGTCCTATGCCATTGAATATCGATTTATCTGAGACATCTGGGCAGGACATAACTCAAAGCTAAGTAACCCACTCAAGGGCCCAATGCCCTTCTGGGCTTCAAATTGTACCTAGATTTCTGTTTTCATACTTGTATTTCACCTATATATTCTTGTAAATATCCCAGTCTCCCAATACCATTATTCATCCTTCAGAATGATTCCTAACCAAAATCGAATATGTTATTAACCCTAACCATAGACTTTTCCCTCAATCTAACTTTACACGTGAGCTGGGAGAGTGTGATCAGGAAAGTCTCAGTGGAGAAACCCTGCTTTGGGCCATTTGCTTACCTATTGTTCTGTTGCCCAGAATATCAGGAAGTTCTTTGCCTCAGGTCACCCCTTTGTGAAGCCTGAAGAAAGCTGTTTTCAAACGGAAATGAATGAGCATCACTTGTGGCTCTTTGGGTCAAATGAGTTCTTCAAGCCATGAAGAGGTGCTTGGGTTTTCTCATGACGCCAAATCACATAAAGAATCTATACCTATCAGTCAGTAGTAGTCAGTCAATATTGCTCCTAAAAATGGTGGAGAAATACTCATGTCAAATGATCTACACATATATATATATATATATATATATATATATATATATATATATATTTAATCACAGAAATATTCTGGGCACAGAATTCAAAGTTCACATTTATGATTGTACCAAAGCCTAAATGGAAAGTGAACATGGATTACTAAAAATATCATGTCCAGGTTGCCTAATGCTCTCAAATGTAAATCCTATTGGTGACTACATATTTGTTTCTTCCTAAGATAATATATTCAACCTCAACCCTGTTGAAAATGTCTAATCCTATCACTCACTATATACTTTGCCTGATTACCTAATGTCTCTATTTATATCTGCTTTCCTACATATTTTCCCAATTTCATCATTGTGACTGACTCTTCACATGTGCTGACATTTAAATTCATTCTCTAACCGAAAACCTATTGCTAAAGAACTTTTGTTGCAAATTCTACATGCACTCTCCTTCCTAATCCTAACTACTATCTTTCTAATCCTACTGACTATCCCTTTTTGACTGGATGTTCTTTTCTACATTCAATCATCCAAGGTACAAGGTCATATGCCATTGTATATCGATTTATCTGAGACATCTGTTCAGAAGTTAATTCAATGCTAAGTATCCCAAGCAAGGGCCCAATGCCCTTCTGGGCTTCAAATCATACTTAGATTTCTGTTTTCATGCATACATTTCACCTCTATATTGTTATAAATATCGCAGGTTCCCAATACCATTATTCACCCAGCAAAATGATTCCTAACCCAAATCGAACCTGTTATTAACCCTAACCATACAGTATTCCCTCAATCTTACTTTACAGAAAAGCAGGGAAAGAGTTGGTCTTATAATAGTGGAATGTAATGGATCTTCCACCTGGTGATAACCTCAAATGTCCATGGCGAAATGATCCCTGGAGAATATGTAGGCAGCTATGAAGGACCTGAGAGAGCAAAAGGCATCTTCCATGGCAAACGGCTTGGTCAGGATAAAGGGTTGTGTCTGAATCAGCTTCTATTCTTAAAGCAGAGAACATAAGCCAACCCAGGCCTGTGTGTAGATCTGTTCCTGGGAGATTATGGTTGATATACAATTCAAACTTGTTAAAGTGTCACAGGAATTAGGGCCAGCCTCCATCTCATGGGAACCTTGGAAGCAACGTTTGGACAAAGTGGTTGCCAAGAGAGTGACCTCATTCAGTTCCTGAAGGAGGAACTAAAAACAGTTCCATCACACTTCAGTGGTGATGGAACTCTCTGAACTTGGGATCCAGGATGCCAGGCACCCATAGCCAGTCCCAGTCCCAGCCCCAGTGGTCTCACTTGTTTGGATTTACAAAGACAGAGTCAGTCTTTCTTGGTACCTACAGATGTGAGGAAGGCCAAATGCAAGAAAGCTCTGAAGCAGAGCTTTTCCTGAGAAAGCAAGTAGAGGCTCACCGCTGGCTCCTGACAACTTCACGGAGTTGGCCAAGGAGACCAGATCTAAGACAGGACAGGCCATTTCGGGGGAACATTATTGGCCCACAAGTCAGAGGACACTCTGGATAGTCACAGACCTACCTGGGCGAAGGAGGTGCCTTTTTTTTGTGGTTATGAGTTTGTGGTCTTGTGTCATGTTCTTAGAATAGGTAGAAAAGTAGGTTTGTTTAGTTTGGAGTGGACTGTTTCTAGTAAGTCGTTTGACAAGGCGAGTGTTTCTATGTCTGTGTATCACATTGTGTCCGGGGTTGTAGACATTAAAAAAAATGCATCAATGGATGTGTCCTATCTAGTAGAAAGCTTCACAGCATTTATCCAGCCAAATTGATGAATGGACTGTAGCTTGCCTTATGGATGGGCAACACCTACTATCTTTCTAAGTTCCTATTTTCTTCCTGGATTCTGGCCACTCTCCAGAATAAGCCCATGGTTTTGTGTCCAAGATATGTACCCCCTCCAAACTCTGTAACATGGCCGTGAACTGGATAGCTGAAGTGAATGGCGAGCATCTCAGAAAACTCAGATATCAGTGTGACCAGGAAAGTCTCAGTGGAGAAACCCTGCTTTGGGCCTTTTGCTTACCTATTGTTCTGTTGCACTGAATGTCAGGAAGGTCTTTGACTCAGGCCATCCCTTTGTGAAGCCTGAAGAAAACAGTTTTCAAATGGAAATGAATGGGTATACCTGTGGCTCTTTGCTTAATTGCTTTGGAAAGGGATTGTCTGAATCAGCCCCTTGGCCCTGAGTGAGGCTGTGGCTTAGATTCTCAACACCTGATGGATTTAAAGAAATTTCCCATGTGTGCATCCCAAACCAAAATGGCCAAAAGAGCAGTCTTTGGGATGAAGTCTGTCGCCTTCCTCTGTAAGGTTCCTGA